>NW_027512675.1:0-300000 GCF_048772815.1 Callospermophilus lateralis | reverse complement strand
CTTTCTTTAATTCATGTTTTAAATGTGATATCATATGGTGTTAGCTAATGTTCATGTGACCTCAAACAATTTATTTAAACATTGTCAAATGATATTTAAAAATAAAGATCAGCTTTAGAACTAAAATAGTTAAGATTTATAAAGAGCTCTGCCTTACCTGAGATAAGGCTGTGTGTCCCATCTTACTACATGTGAGAATGACTATGAAACCATTAGGTCAGATAATATTTCTTTAAAGTTATGTTAAAAAGTTTTTTTTTTTATTGTCAATACTCCTAGGATATCAAACAGGGGATATAATGTATAATTCAGCCAAAAAATTCAGGGAAGGTATTACACGAACTAAGTATTTTTACTTTTGTTAATTTTAGTTTGAAATTTTCTTATAAGTGATCTAAAGATTCCCTGTTAATGTTTTACAAATGTGTTGCTTTAAGAACACAACATGGGTTTATTCAAGATAATAAGTCATCAACTACAATACAGACAGAATAATACAGATCCCAATTAATAAAAAGGTAATTATAAAGTTATAGACATTAAAGCCCAGTACTCTTAATGTAAGGCTGTTAAAATTTATTTGCTGGATTTTTAAGATTAGGATTTAAAATGAATGTTAAATGAAAAGGGCCAAGAAAACCAATATTTGGCTCTTGCCCTCTGAGTCAGTCTGAATCCAGGGAACAGGGGACTTCTCTAAAGAGCTTTGCAACTCTGAGCCACATAACCTCCTGATCAGGGAGATTAATGAGACCACTGGAGAACAGAAAGCCAATCAGTGCATTTGTTACAAAGAGGAGAGTCATCATAGAAAGAAGACATCCATGATGCTTCTGAGGGAAGCCAAATGGTCAAGCAAGACCTGGACCCACCTAGCGCAAATGGCACTTGCAGAACTGAGAATCTCTTCTCAAGTTTCCCCATAATTGATTCCCACAAAATCTCAGCTGACTGTTAACAATAGATAGAAACAAAAGTCAGTTTGACTGCTTCATCTTAAACACTTAGCAAAGACAGTTAAGACCAAAATACAGCCACTCCTGGGCATTTTAAATAATAATAATAATAATAATGATAATAATAAAATTTTAAGGTATGCACTTTATCTTATCCTCCCAAAATAAGTAAGACTGGAGGCTACAAAGAAGGATTCTCACACAGGAATGCCTAATACTTATAAAAAGAGACTATCAAGAAGAGCTGCCACAGGCAGAAGTTTTCAGTTTAAGACCTACAGATATTCCTAACCTACACAGGTAGGCTTGGTGTTTGCTAGTACGATTATCCAGCCCTGAGTAACAGAATTAAAGGTTTCTCTATTAGACGCAGAGGTCATACTAGTAAAAGGATTTTTACAAGATCAGATGACATTAAATTATTAAACTGTGTCTTATTGGGAGGGCCAACTCTAACACTTAAAGTTAAATATTAAGTTGACAGTCCTGATAATTGGGGATATTAAAGACTGGTGAGGGAATTTCTATACAGTGACATGTTCCAGCTGCTGCAACATTTATTCAGTACTCATGGTTTTTGTTTCACTCATAGAAGAATCCATTCACAGATGACTTTACAACCTGTTCTTCCCCAACCTGACTTCAAACCAAACTGACTTCTAAAGGGCAACTCATGTCTCTCAACTGACTTCTAATAGGCAACTCATGTCCCTCACGACGAGCCCACTCACGTCACCCTGTCTCAGGATAGAAGAAGAAAAAATTAGTGATGCCACTCTTTTTACAACAATGGAGAGAAAGATAAATAGATTATCAATATAAATAATTAATTAAGTCAGGTAAAATCAGGGAGATCGGTTTTGGGTGAGTTGTAAAAATTTGGAGACTCTTATCTGAGGGATTAAAATTTCCTCAGTGTTCTTCCCATAATCTATCAAAGATTTGAAAGGGACACAGAGAAAAGGGGGAAATTGTAGACCCAAACTGATCTTTTATTAAAATTGGGAGCCATCATGCCACAAAGCCTAGAAAAGATAATTTTGGCTTTACCATTAATTACTTCAAATTCTGAACCTGCGTGGAATGCCTGCCCACGCCTTGAACTCACGCATGCCCAGCTCTCTGACCAGATAGCAGCCCTCTCTGAAACTTTAGTGACACATCATAAATATTTGCCTTCTCTGGCCAGACAACAACCCTCTCTGAGTCTCTAATGGTCCTCATGAATTCTGATGTAGGGACAGCAAAAAAAATTGTAAACTACCTTTAATGTGAAGTTTATCAGAGTTCTGTTATCTGTAACCCCCCTTTTGTGTAACTTTCTGGGCTATAAAACTGGGCTGTAGGAATGCTGGGCATGCTGTCTTGTTCCCACCATTTTGGGAGGGAGAGGCAGCACGGCCGGTGGAAATAATAAGCTTAATTTTATTTGATTTTAATTTGAGTCAGTGGTCTTTTCTAGCGTCCTGGTCTAACAGGTAAACACTCCAAAGACGTGGAGCTCTGCCGGCCTAAAGACTTCTTGAGAAACTTCCTCTGAGGTTGGGCACTTGAAATATATGTTGTTGTAAGGAGATTTAGCTTCCTTTCTAGTGACACCATAAAAGCTGGGTCTGCATCTACGTGACCTGGAGGACACGGTTTTTTGTATTCTAATGAACATGAGGCAGCAGTGCTAAATTTTGTATTTGTAGGTAAACTGTGGCCACTTGGTGCTAAGTGTCTCCCCGTGTGAACTGTGAAGCCATTTGGTCATCCTCCACTTTTCATGGTGTTTCTTGCTGCTGCACTGGGTGTTTGGTATTTGCTTCATGAAATACAACGAGTTCAACTGGGACCCAGTATTGGAGGGAGTTCTGTCAATTGTGGTGACAGAGAATGCACCAACCAGGCTTCTATCTCACAAAGCTTGCCCATTTGTCCATAGAAATCTGACTCTGAACTTTGCCCAGAAACCTCTCCATGTAACAAGAAGGGTCTGCTGGCTGCACCATATCAGTCACAAGCCATTTTGAAGGCAATGGAAAATCCTCCTGGCCACACCACAGATGTATTATCACACACCTGCCCACCACTGCAATAGGCCCACTACTCAGCAGGGTCCAACTTACTGGCATCTTTGTTCTACACCATTTTCATGAAACCCCGTCAATCATGGCATTCTCTTGTACACTCATGATCAGGAAAAAGACATCCAAAGGTTCTCCAGTGCCACCTGGTTAAGGGAATTTCAAAAATTTTATTGTATTTATTTAGCCATTTTTCATGGATGAAGTTGGAGGCATTGTGGGTTTCAGTTCATTCAGGAACCATTAAATGGTGAGGAAACTCATTTCAATGAAATCTCTGGAGAAATCTCACAGGCAAGTCATCCCATAGAGTGGTCAAAAGGTCACATGAAGCCAGGCCCATTGAGGTCTTCAATGTGACGTCCATGGGTGTTCTGACTGTCAACTATGGCTGCCACATCTTTCAGAATAAAATCATGTGATATCTTAGCTGAGATTCCAAGGCTCTGTGGAAAGTCACCCTTCTTTTTTGATCTCAGTTTCCAAGGGGAAATCCAATGCGTGGCCTCCTAAAATCTGAACACAGTTCATGGCAATATTTCTCTGAGATCAGTTCCAGAACTCAGACTCTAAGGGGAATCACACCAGAGTTCAAGCCCAGGTAGACCCTGTCATCACTTCCAAGCACTACACAAATGACCACAATTAAAACCAAAACACTCCCACAAGGCCCTCATCTTCTTCCATATAGACACTCATCATAACCTGTGGCTGGAGGTTTCCATGAGGGGCTCAGCCCAAGACAGTGTACAAAATAAACTCCCTTGCCCATAATTTGCCTAAAGTCAGGGTTGCCTGGACACCCTTCCTGAGAACCAGGAGTGATCAAATAAGCCTGCCATGAATACTGCTCTGCTTCTCCAATTTGAGGCCTACTGACTCTCGGGTATAGACTCTTTATGTGAGTTGGAATCATGAGAAAACCCAAGCACATATGGGCTATCATCTGCAGGGTTTTGAGAACTCATTTGACACAAAGGATCCCTATTTTCACTTGATGGAGGTTAGGAACGTTAAAGAGGATGGCGAGAGACTTCGTGCACAATGACTGCTTTTTTGGCCATTTTGGTTTTGGAAGCACACGTGGGAACTTTCTTTAGATCCATCAGGTGCTGAGAATCTATGCAACAGCCTCACACATGGCCAAGAGTCTGATGCAGACACATTCCTTTCCAAAGCAATTAAGCAAAGAGCAACAGGTGATGCCCATTAATTCCCCTTGAAAACCTTTTCCTTCAGGCTTCACAAAGGAGTGGCCTGAGGCAAAGACCTTTCTGACATTCAGGGCAACAGAACAATAGATAAGCAAATGGCCCATTGCAGGGTTTCTCCAATGATATCTGAGTTTTCTGAGATGATCCCATTCCCTTCAGCTATCCAGTACATGGCCATGTCACAGAGCTTGGAGGTGGTACATATCGTGGACACAAAACCCTGAACCTATTCTGGAGAGTGGCCAGAATTCAAGAAGACATACAGGAACTTAGGAAGATAGTAGTTGTTGCCCATCCATTAGGCAAGCCACAGTCCATTCATAAATTGGGCAGGATGAATGCTGTGAAGTTTTCTACTAGACAGGACACATCCATTGATGCATTCTCTTTTCTAATGTCTACAACCACGGACACAGTGGGATAAACAGACATAGAAACACTCGCATTGTCAAAAGACTTACTAGAAACAGTCCACTCCAAATCAAACAAACCGACTTTCCTATATATTCTCAGATCATGAGACAAAACCACAAACTCACACGCACACCCACAAAGTCAACTCCTTCACCCAAGTAGGTCTGTGACTATCCGGAGTGTCCTCTGACTGATGGGACATAATACGTTTCCCCGAAATGGGCTGTCCTATGTCACATCTGGTCTCCTTGGCCAACACTGTGAAGTTGTCAGGTGCCAGTAGTGAGACACTACCTGTTTTCTCAGGAAAGGCCCCTCTTCAGAGCTCTCCTGGAATTTGGCCATCCTCACATCAGTAGTTACACAGAAAGACCGATTCTGTCCTTGGTAAATCCAAACATGTGTGGCCACTGGGACTGGGACTGGGAATGACTCTGGGTGCCTGGCTTCCTGGATCCCAAGTTCAGAGAGTTCCATCACCAAGAAAGTTATATAGGTCACTTCCTTCAGGAACTGAATGAGGTCACTGCCTTGGCAACCTCTTTGTCCTAACAGTTGCTTCCAAGTGTCCCAATAGATGGAGGCTGCCCCTACTTCCTGTGACACTTTCACAAGTAAGAATGGTATATCAAACATAGGCACCCGTAAACAGCTTTCCACACAGGCCTGGTTTGGTCCATCTTCTCTACATTAAGAAGAGAGAGACTGCTTCAGACACACCCATTCATCCTGACCTGTTTTTTTTTTTTTTTTTTTTTGTCATGAAAGATGACTTTTGCTCTCTCAGGTCCTTCATAGCTTTCTATATCTTCCCCAGGGTTCACTTCTGCATGGACCTTTGAGGTTCTCAGCAGGTGGAAGATCTCTTACATTTCTATATAAGACCAACTCTGTCCTTGCTTTTCTGTAAAGTTAGGTTGAGGAAACAAAGTTTGGTTAGGGTTAATAACATGATTGATTTGGGTTAGGAATCATTCTGCTGCATGAATAATGGTATTGGGAACCTGCAATATTTATAAGGATATATAGAGGTGAAATATATGTATGAAAACACAAATCTAGGTAAGATTTGAAGCCCAAAAGGGCATTGGATCCTTGATTGGGATACTTTACTCTGAATTATGTTGTGCACATGTGTCTCAGATAAATCTATACAAAATGGCATAGGACCTTGTACCTTGGATAATTGAATGTTGAAGAGAACATCCAGTCAAAAAAGGATAGTTGGTAGGATTAGGAAGATACTTGATAGGATTAGAAAAAAGAGTCAGTATAGGATTTGGACAAAAAGTTCTTTAGCAATAGGGTTTCAGGTAGACAGAAAATGTAAATGTCAGCACATTTGAAGAGTCAGTCACAATGATGAACTGGGGAAAATATGTAGGAAAGCAGATATCATTAGAGACATTAGGAAATCAGGCAAATGATGAAGTGATTGATAGGATTAGACATTTTCAACAGGCTTGAGGTTGAATACATAATCTTAGGAAGAAACAAATATGTAGTCACCAATAGGATTGACATTTGAGAGCATTAGGCAACATGGACATGGGTGATTTTCATAATCCATACTCACATTCCATTTAGGCTTTGGTACAATTGTAAGTGTGACTTTGCATTTTGTGGCCAGAATATTACTGTGATAAAATGTATATGTAGATCAGGTGACATGAGTATTTCTTGCACCATTTCTGGGAGCAATATTTAGAAGAGATATAAATTAGCATTGGGGGTACAAATAGGTGTACCATGTGTGAATATATAATATAACTGATTCCAACTTTACAAATTGGAATAAATTGATATCTGAAAATAGACAGTAAATGTTATATTGATATACACACATTCATTCCAACAAGTTATACATCTAATGGTAATATTAGGGTTGTGGTTTATCATAAAGTGTGTGAGTTTTGCTTCAAAATTGATTATGGAAATCGAAAATAATGTGTTTGGAAAGAAGTCTCATGAAATGACCAGTCAAAAGCAAGAGGAATACATGTGTACTGAAGCAGGAAGTGATTGAATGTGTTTCAAATGTCTTTAAATTTGTGAACTTATGGATGAAATGTTTATACTATGATGTACAAAAACTGAAGAAATAGTAATTTACCAGTGTTAAATAAAATGAACGTCAAAATACACATCATGCCCCATTGGAATCTACATGCATTGATGTTAAATTGGGTCAGTTACTGTAGAAATATAAGGATTTGTTTGCACCATTCAGTGAAGTGAGTTTTCAGTACTAGAAAACAAATATGTATTTCAGGTGGATGAATATTTCTGAAAATAATCGTATGAAAATTTGATTATAAAACCACATACATGAGCATGAGTGAATTATTAAGGGAGTGTATAATAAGACACATATATTTTATATTTGAAAAAAAAAAATATATATATATATATATATATATATATATATATATATATATATATATATATCACACAGAGAAACATTAGGAAGTAGCAATATATATGCCAATCAAAATTCATCGTGAAATATATATCATCCACCGATCCAAAAATATTAATTTTACTGAACATGGATTTATGTATAATGTTGTTCAACTAAAAATCTCACTCATAGTTTGAATTTTCAGTTCCAAAAGCGTTTAGGAGGGGTGATCTCTTCTCATACTTTGTTTCTGCCAAGTTAGCCACCTCACAAAAATGTACGTGTGATACCAGGTATGATTTTATATTTGCATATAAAAATACATGTGCTGAATTGGCTACAGAAAAAAGGAGACAGAAATTCACATATGTGTTAACTTTAAAAACACATGAAGTACTATTTCAACAAACAATTGACAAGATTTATAACTCCTACACTATATCATGCAAAAGGCAAGACCAAATATACACCATGCCTCCTCTGAACTGCTTGTATTAATATTATGTTTGGGTTATTTGTCTCCATCATATTAGGATTAGTAGTCAGAGTCTATTAGGGTATGGGTTACTGACAGGGATTCAGTATTTCAAATGGAAAATTGGAAAATGAATCCAATGTGTATGTAAATATGTGCTACACAAAAATCTTCCCACTCTCATCCAGAACAATACCTTGACAACACCTTCACCCCATGTAAGACACAATTAGAGGAGAAGAGTTAGAAAATCCATGAATACATATCTGGAATGGAATGCGATCAGGAGTTCACAAACTTGGAAGTGTTAGAGGAGTTTCCAAAAGTAAGGGACAGGGTAAACACTTCAAAAACATGGAGGTCTGTTGTCCTAGAGACTTCTTGAGATACTGCCTGTGAGGTTGGGCACTTGAAATATATGTTGTTGTCACGTGCTTTAGCTTCCTTTCTAGTGAAACCATCAACCTGGGTCTGCATCTATGTGACCTGGAGGACATGGTTTCTTATTTTCCATCCGTGGGTGGGCCCCTTGCTTAAGAGCTCTGGCTACTGGACAAATTTTACACAAAGAAGCCTCTAATCTGACTTTTGGGGCCCCTTGAACTATCTACTCCCCACATCACTTGAAAGATCTTTTACCTTAAAAGGGCCTTCAAACCCTCCCTACATCCAGAGTTCTGTCGCTCCTCACTTCCTTTCTGGAAAACCCTAATATTATTTTCCTCCCCTGCTCTGCACTGAACCCTGCCTCACTGCTCCCAATGACTCCCATGTCTCACACACCAACTCATAATTGCTTGGAAAACTTAGATGATTCCCTCCCCTGTCATTCTTCCATTTTTGAAGGACCACTCACCAAGCCTGACCTTATCTGGTTTACTGACAGCAGTTCCTTTAGGCAGAATGGAACTCATTACTCTGGATACGCTGTATTTTCAGCCACTGAGATTATAGAGGCCAAAGTTTTGCCTTCAGGAACTACTGACAAGCAGGCTGATTTTATAGCATCCACTCGTGCCTGCCTTCTAGCACAAGGCAAATCCCTCACCCTCTAAACTGATTCAAAATATGTCTTCCATATCTTATTATCCCATGCTGCAATTTGAAAGAAGCGAGGCCTACTTACCACCAAAGGTAATGCGATCACTAATTCAGCTCTTATAACCAATCTGATAGAGGCCTCCCACTTACCCACCCAGTTGGGAGATGTCCATTGTAGGTCCCATCAGAAGGACGGCTCTCTTATCACTGAGGGCAATGCCAAAGCTGACCAGGTGGCACGAATGGCTGCTACCACTTCCAATCATGGCCCCCATGGTGGACATATAATGGCCACTTTAGACAGCTCATCTGAAGCCCCTACTTCTTTCAGTAAGAACAAGCATCTTTTCAAGTTCCTTCATACTCTGTTCCTTTCCAATTCTCAGTCTTTGACCCTCTTTTTACAGAGTTTCTTCTTCCTCACTCTCTCTGACAAGCCATGCTACAGAATATAGTCTCTAATTGTCAGATCTGTCAGCGGACCAACCCTCATACTCCTTTAAGGCCCAAACGTTTCCCTTCCCAACAAGCCCGGGGACATATTCCCTCTGCTGACTGGCAGGTAGACTTCACCAACATGCCCACAGTATGGCACACTAAATACCTCCTTGTCTTTGTGGACACTTTCTCTGGTTTGGTTGAGGCATTTCCCACTTACAATAAAAAGGCTTCCACTTTAGCTTCAATCTTAATGACAGACATCATCCCCAGGTTTGGTATGCCCACTTTCCTACAATATGACAATGGCCCTGAGTTTACTTCTAGGATCACACAAAAGGTCTCTCAAGCCCTCTCCTTCAAGTGGCATTTCAACTGTCCATATTTCCCCCAGGCTTCAGGGAATGTGGAAAGGGTAAATCGTACTCTAAAGGAAGTCCTTACCAAATTGACAATGGAATTAATCATAGACTGGGTCAAACTCCTTCCCTTGGCTTTGCTTCGAATCAGAGCTCTCCCTAAGAAGCCATCTTTACTGTCTCCTTTTGAGATAATGTATGAAAGACATCTTATAACCCCTGCGTTGGTCATTTCACATGGACCTCTCACCCGAGATTTGTCTTTGCCTCTCTTGCTTCATCTCCGCTCGGAACTCTGGAAATATCAGGACTGGCTTCTTCCGGACCCAGTCTCCTCTCCAAACACTCCTCCCTTAACACCTGTTAGTCTAGTCAATTATAATACCCCAGAGGAGAAAGGGACTCTTGCCCCAAAATGGGAAGGCCCCTAGCCTGTCATTTTCTGTACCCCCACCACCGCCAAACTCTCCTTACCAGACAACCGTCTCACTCCCTGGAATCACATGTCTAGGTTGAAGCCACATCACCAGGAGGCCCCACATGCTGACGACAGGGCCACCCCAGAGGAACTCCAAGAATCACCTCCTGAACCTCCCCTTTACTCCTGCTCTCCACACCCATCTCACCCATTTAAGTTGCGGCTCACACGGTTTTCCTTGCAGCCCAATTCCTCTTAAAGAAGGCACAATGAGCTCTCCCAACACCCTAGTCTTCTCTAACTGCTTGTTTTTTTGTGCTCTGCTTATTTTCTGTGCTCTGTCAGGACTGGTCTTTACCCTCCTCACCTACCATGCATTTATTCACTTTTCGGGAACGATACTCAGAACATGGCATGCAGAAGGTCCGCGGAGTGGATGCAACTACTTGCTTCATCCACAACTGCACCTCTATTTCCCTAAAATTGTCACCTTCAAGGACCTTCGTCCCTGGTAGCTGGAACTGGCCTTTCATTTGCTTCCTTTTTGATCAAACAAAAGATTATTGTCATTGGTGGCCTGAGATATATAATGGGTGCCCCTATTGGTCATGCAGGTTCCATGATGAACGTGGTAGCTATTCTTACCACTCACTCGGTTACCCTGAAGGGTGGGCTTCTAGTTACATAAAGTTGCATAAAGGCTCTTCATCCAATAACAATGGATGGTATACTTTAGATAAACCTGACCCGAAGGCCAAACGTTGGGGCTATATTGAGTTTGCTGTCTATGCTCAGACAACCTCAGTCAGACCCACAGAGTGGATGACTATTGGCCGCACCCTGATTACGCCACCTAAGGCAACCATCCAGGTAGTCGAACACATTAAGGACTCAGAATCAAAACTTCGAGATCATATCCATAGCTCATCCAAAGAGGATTCAGAGCCTTCAACCCCCTCAGGTCCACCTCCCACATGGCTCAATTTGCTACACCAAACGTTTTGATTATTAAACTCCACCCGTCTTTCTGTGCCTACTTCTCAGTGCTTTCTCTGTGCTTCACTTAGTCGTCCACTTCTAGCAGCAGTCCCATTAGCGGCAGGAAATATTCCAGCAAAACCCTACAATTTCTCTAAAAAGGACAACCCCTACATGTGACACGTATCCCACTGTGGGAAAGTTATTCCACCAATACTTTATTTCCTTTCATCTGTTTCCACCTGCCAATAATGAATCCTTTACCCGTTTGTTCCTTGAGCTACAACACCCCATAGAGCCCTGTGTTTAGGCAACCTGAACATTTCCTCTGGTGTAATGGGTCTTTAAGTACCTCAACGATCAATGTCTCTGGCACCTGTTTCTTTGTTACTGTAGTTCCTCAGCTATCTTTGTATACTCCCACCGAATTCCGACAGTTGGCCCTACCTTCCCGCACCCGTAGGGTAGTCTTTCTGCCGGTTCTGGTAGGCCTCATTTTAACAACCTCAGTGACGAGTCTCGGACTCTCTGGTGGAGCTATAGGTCATGCTCTATGGGCATCCAATGACCTTCAACAAAAACTGCAGGAAACACTCAATACCATGGCTGAGTCTCTGGGTTCCTTGCAGCGGCAGGTTACATCATTGGCACAAGTGGCTTTACAGAACCAAAGGGCAATTGATCTTCTCACTGCAGAAAAAGGGGTTACATGCCTATTCCTCAGAGAGGAATTTTGCTATTATGTTAATGAATCTGGGCTAATAAAAAAAAATGTTGTTAAATTGCAGGAATTATCGACCGAATTGCTCAAACATACCTCCTCCAATCCCATCATGGGGTTCTTCCAATCCTATCTTGCCATGTACTTACTACATATCTTGGGGCCCCTTATTGGGATGCTCCTTTTTTGTGCTCTCTTGCCCTGCAAAATGAAGTGCCTTCAAACCCAACTGCAAAAAATTCCTAATCAAACTTTCAACCAGCTTTTGCTTAGGCACTACCAGTCTCTGATGACCGATGAACCCCCAACATCTCCAAGAGAACAGTAACTCAGTGATGAAGCTCACTACCAGGCATGATGGAATGCAATGGGTATCAGACAGCGGGAGACAACGAGCTCTGAGAACCTCTTAATCTGCCATCCTGGATTCATGAGTCTTTACCACCTTCTAAGATTTCTCATGGCACTTGGCCTCTTCTATGTCAGTCCCCCAACATGGAACTTCTGCCAAAAAATGATATTTCCTTTAATTTTTATCTTCATTCTGTTTTTATTTGCTCTGATCTTCTTCAGGTGCTGGTGACGCCATGTCCAGGCAACGCTTCTAGTATTTCCTAGAGTCTCTGTTACAGGACCAGTGGCTGATACCAACAATCTCTTCCATCCAGGACTAGTTCCATGCCATCGACAACTTTGGCTTCAGGGAACATTCATTGACTTCACCCCTACGAAAGTAGCTGTCTATAGCCACTGGGTTTTATTTCTGGCTGCCATGATAATCCCAAACCTGCTCCCTGAGCATTCCTCCACTTCTCTTTCTAGGCCCCACACCACCCCCACACAGCAGGAAGCAGCCGGATCTGACAAATGACGCCCCACTTCCTAAGAAAACAAAAAGAGTGGAATGTTGGGAAAAGAATAAATGGCAGCCATACCCCAGAGAAAAACCTCAACATGGTGCCTAAGGACTTCTTCTTCCTACCTTCTTCATTTCTGCAGTGGCGCAAAAAGTTCCCACCCTTGTGAACTCTCACGTCAGCGCCAATTTCAAATCTCACTTGTGGGGAACCTTAGCCCCAATGAGAACTAATTCCTGGGCTCTGGAGCTGATATCTGAAAGAACTTGCCAATAAACGGGTTGCTGCCATTTTTCTAAGCCCTACCATCTCCCCCTTAGTTCTATATAAGCACACAGCTTTGAGCAATAAAATTGGAATTCTCCCGGTGAAGTGTCATTGCGTGGGGAATTATTTCACTCATGATCAGCAACAGGATATCCAAAGGTTCTCCAGTGCCACCTGGTCATGGGAATTTCAGAAATTTGATGGTATTTATTTAGCCATTTTTGAAGGATGAAGTTGGAGTCACTGTACGTTTCAATTAATGCAGGAACCATTATGTGGTGAGGAAGCTCATTTAAATTAAAACTCTGGAGAAATCTCACAGGCAAGGCTTCCCAAAGAGTGGCCAAAAGGTCACATGAAGCCAGGATCATTGAGGTCTACAATATGAGTTCCATATGTGTTTAGACTCTCAACTATGGCTGCCAAGTCTTTCAGAATAAAATCATGTGATATCCTGGCTGAGATTCTCACTGCACTGTGGAAAGACACCCTGGCACTCGATCTCAGTTTTCAAGGGAGGCTTCTCATGCGTGGCCTCCTAAAATCCCAACACATTTCATGGCAATACTTCTTTGAGGTAAATTCCAGAACTCAGTCTCTAAGAGGAATCATGCCAGAGTTCAAGCCCAGGTGGATCCAGTTATCTCTTCCAACCGCCAAACAAATGACCACAATTAAAACCAAACACTCCCACATGGCCCTCATCTTCTTCCATATAGACACTTATCATAACCTCTGGCTGGAGTTTTTCATGAGGGGTGCAGCCCAAGACAGTGTCAAAAATAAGCTCCCTTGCCCCTCATTTGCCTAAAGTCAAGGTGGCCTGGACACCCATCCGGTGAACCAGGAGTGATCAGATAGGCCAGCTGTTAATACTGCTCTGCATCTCCAATTTGAGGCCTACTGACTGTCAGGTATAGATTCTTTATATGATTTGAAGCCATGAGAAAACCCAAAAACCTATCGGCTAGCCTCTGCAGGGCTGTGCATAACTCATTTGACCCAAAGGATCCGTATTCTCACTTGATGGTGGTCAGGAACCTTACAAATGAATGCGAGAGACTTCATTCACAATGATTGCTCTTTTGGCCCTTTTGGTTTTGGATGCACACATGGGATCTCTCTTTATATCCATCAGGTGCTGAGAATCTAAGCCACAACCTCACACAGGGCCAAGAGGCTGATTTAGACACATCCCTTTCCAAAGAAATAAAGCAAAGAGCCACAGGTGGTGCCCATTCATTTTCATTTGAAAACTGTTTTCTTCAGGCTTCACAAAGGGGTGGCCTGAGGCAAAGACCTTCCTGACATTCAGGGAAACAGAACAATTGATAAGCAAAAGGCCGAAAACATGGTTTCTCAACTGAGACTTTCTTGGTCACACTGATATCTGTGTTTTCTGAGATGCTCGCCATTCCCTTCAGCTATCCAGGACATGGCAATGTCACAGAGCTTGGAGGTGGTACATATTTTGGACACAAAACCATGAGACTATTCTGGAGAGTGGTGAGAATTCTGGAAGAAACAGGAACTTAGGAAGGTAGCAGGTGTTGCCCATGGATAAGGCAAGCTGCAGTCCATTCATAAATTGGGCAGGATGAATGCCGGGAATCTTTCTACTATACAGGACATATCAATTGTTGCATTCTATTTTCTAATGTCTACAACCACGGACACAGTGGGATACACAGACATAGAAACACTTGCCTTGTCCAACGACTTACTAGAAGAAGACCACTCCAAATCAAACAAACCGTCTTTCCTACCTATTCTCAGATCATGAGACAAAACCACAAAATCACACCCACACCCACAAAGACACCTCCTTCCCCCATGTAACTCTGTGACTATCCGGAGTTTCCTCTGAGTGGTGGGCCATACTATGTTCCCCCAAAATGGCCTGTCCTATCTCAGATCTGGTCTCCTTGGCCAACTCTGTGAAGTTGTCAGGAGCCTGCGGTGAACCACTACCTACTTTCTCAGGAAAGGCCCCTATGCAGAGCTCTCCTGGTATTTGGCCATCCTCACATCTGTAGGTACCATGAAAGACTGACACTCTCCTTGGTAAATTCAAACAAGTGAGCCTACTGGGTCTGGGACTGGACTGGCTCCAGGTGCCTGGCTTCCTGAATCCCAAGTTAAGAGAGTTCCATCACCAAGGAAGTGAGGTAGATCACTTCTTCAGGAACTGAATGAGGTCATTGCCTTGACAACCACTTTGTCCTAACAGTTGCTTTCAAGAGTCCCATGAGATGGAGGCTGTCCCTACTTCCTGTGACACTTTCACAAGTTAGAATGGTATATAAACCATGGGCACCCGGGAACAGCTCTCCACCTACGACTGTTTTGGTGCATCTTCTCTACATTAAGAAGAGAGAGGCTGATTCATACACATCCCTTCATGCTGACAAGGTTGTTTGCCATAGAAGATGACTTTTCTCTCTCAGGTCTTTTGTAGCTGCCTACATCTTCTCAAGGGATCATTTCTGCATGGACCTTTGATGTTCTCAACAGCTGGAACATGCCCTACATTCATGTATTTTAAGAGCAACCCTGTCCCTGCTGTTCTGTAAAGTTCGATTGAGAGAACAATGTATGGTTTTGGGTTAGTAACATGTTCAATTTGGGGTTAGGAATCCTTCTGCATGACGAATAATGGTATTGGGAAACTATGATATTTACAAGAATATATAGGTGAAATATAAGTATAAAAACAGAAATCTATGGAAGATATGAAGTCCAAAAAGGCATTGGGCCCTTAATTGGTACACTTAGCTTTGAATTATTTTCTGCAAAAATGTCTCAGATAAATCTATATACAATGGCATAGGAGCTTGTACCTTGGATGATTGAATGTCGAAGAGAACATCCACTCAAAAAGGGATAGTCGGTAGGATTAGGAAGATAGTCAGTAGGTTTACAAAGAAGAGTGAGAATAGGATTTAGACCAAAAGTTCTTAAGCAATAGGGTTTCAGGTAGACAGTGAATGTAAATGTCAGCACAAGTGAAGAGTCAGTCACAATGATGAACAGGGGAAAATATGTAGGAAAATAGATATAAATAGAGACATTACTAAATCAGGCAAAGTATAAAGTGAGTGATAGGATTAGACATTTTCAACAGGCTTGAGGTTGAATATATAATCTTAGGAAGAAACAAAAATGTAGTCACCAATAAGATTGACATTTGAGAGCATTAGGCCACCTGGACATGGAAGGTTTTAGTAATCCATGCTCACTTTCCATTTAGGCTTTGGTACAAACTTAAGGGTGACCTTTGATTTTTTTGTCCAGAATATTACTGTGATAAAATGTATATATAGATCAGGTGACATGAGTATTTCTTCCACCATTTTTTGAGGAATATTTTGAAAACGTATAAATTAGTATTGAGGGTAAAAATAGGTGTACCCTGTGTCTATGAATATAGAGATAATGCATGAATAGATCATACAGTTAATAAATAATATAACTGGTTCCCCTTTAAATAATGTATTGAATTGATATCTGAAAATATATAAGAAATCATATATTTTTTAAATTAATTTTTATTGTAGGTTGTTCAAAACATTACATAGTTCTTGATATATCATATTTCACACTTTGATTCAAGTGGGATATGAGCTCCCATTTTTACCCCATATACAGATTGCAGAATCACATCAGTTGCAGAACCATTGATTTACATATTGCCATTCTGGTGTCTGTTGTATTCTGCTGCCTTTTCTATCCTCTACTATCCCCCCTCCCCCCTCCCCTCCCATTTTCTCTCTCTACCCCCTCTACTGTAGTTCATTTCTCCCCCTTATATTTTCCTCCTTTCCCCTCACATCCTCTTGTATGTAATTTTGTATACCCCTAAGGGTCTCCTTCCATTTACATGCAATTTCCCTTCTCTCTCCCTTTCCCTCCCACCTCTCATCCCTGTTTAATGTTAATCTTCTTCTCATGCTCTTCATCCCTACTCTGTTCTTAGTTACTCTCCTTATATAAAAGAAGACATTTGGCATTTGTTTTTAAGGGATTGGCTAGCTTCACTTAGCATAATCTGCTCTAATGCCATCCATTTCCCTCCAAATTCTATGATTTTGTCATTTCTTAATGCAGAGTAATACTCCATTGTGTATAAATGCCACATTTTTTTATCCATTCGTCTATTGAAGGGCATCTAGGTTGGTTCCACAGTCTTGCTATTGTGAATTGTGCTGCTATGAACATGGATGTAGCAGTGTCCCTATAGTGTGCTCTTTTTAGGTCTTTAGGGAATAGACCGAGTAGGGGAATAGCTGGATCAAATGGTGGTTCCATTCCGAGCTTTCCAAGAAATCTCCATACTGCTTTCCAAATTGGCCGCACCAATTTGCAGTCCCACCAGCAATGTACAAGAGTACCCTTTTCCCCACATCGTCGCCAGCACTTGATGCTGTTTGACTTCCTAATGGCTGCCAATCTTACTGGAGTGAGATGGTATCTTAGGGTGGTTTTGATTTGCATTTCTCTGACTGCTAGAGATGGTGAGCATTTTTTCATATACTTCTTGATTGATTGTATGTCCTCCTCTGAGAAATTTCTGTTCAGGTCCTAGGCCCATTTGTTGATTGGGTTATTCGTTATCTCATTGTCTAATTTTTTTAGTTCTTTGTATATTCTTGATATTATGGCTCTGTCTGAAGTGTGAGGAGTAAAGATTTGTTCCCAGGACGTAGGCTCCCTATTTACCTCTCTTACTGTTTCTTTTGCTGAGAAAAAACTTTTTAGTTTGAGTAAGTCCCATTTGTTGATTCTAGTTATTAACTGTTGTGCTATGGGTGTCCTATTGAGGAGTTTGGAGCCCGACCCCACAGTATGTAGATCATAGCCAACTTTTTCTTCTATCAAATGTCATGTCTCTGATTTGATATCAAGTTTCTTGATCCACTTTGAGTTAAATTTTGTGCATGGCGAGAGAAAGGTATTCAGTTTCATTTTGTTGCAAATGGATTTCCAGTTTTCCCAACACCATTTGTTGAAGATGCTATCCTTCTTCCATTGCATGCTTTTAGCCCCTTTATCGAATATAAGATAGTTGTAGTTTTGTGGATTGGCTTCTGTGTCCTCTATTCTGTACCATTGGTCCACCCGCCGGTTTTGTTACCAGTACCATGGTGTTTTTGTTACTATTGCTCTGTAGTATAGTTTGAAGTCTGGTATAGCTATCCCGCCTGATTCACACTTCCTGCTTAGCATTGTTTTTGCTATTCTGGGTCTTTTATTTTTCCATATGAATTTCATGATTGCTTTCTCTATTTCTACAAGAAATGCCTTTGGGATTTTGATTGGCATTGGATTAAACCTATAGAGAACTTTTGGTAATATCGCCATTTTGATGTTGTTACTTCTACCTATCCATGAATAGGGTATATTTTTCCATCTTCTAAGATCTTCTTCTATTTCTTTCTTTAGGGTTCTGTAGTTTTCATTGTATAAGTATTTCACCTCTTTTGTTAGGTTGATTCCCAAGTATTTTACTTTTATTGAGGATATTGTGAATGGGGTGGTGTCCTCATTTCCATTTCAGAGGATTTGTCTCTGATATACAGGAATGCCTTTGATTTATGCGTGTTGATTTTATAGCCTGCCACTTTGCTGAATTCATTTATTAGCTCTAATAGTTTCTTTGTAGACCCTTTTGGGTCTGCTAGGTATCGAATCATGTCATCTGCAAATAGTGATAATTTGAGTTCTTCTTTTCTATTTTTATGCCTTTATTTTCTTTCGTCTGTCTAATTGCTCTGGCCAGTGATTCGAGAACTATGTTGAACAGAAGTGGTGAGAGAGGGCATCCCTGTCTTGTTCCAGATTTTAGAGGGAATGCCTTCAGTTTTTCTCCATTCAGAATGATGCTAGCCTGAGGCTTAGCATAGATTGCTTTTACAATATTGAGGTATGTTCCTGTTATCCCTAGTTTTTCTAGAGTTTTGAATATAAAGGGATGCTCTACTTTGTCGAATGCTTTTTCCGCATCTATTGAGATGATCATATGGTTCTTATTTTTAAGCCTATTGATGTGGTGAATAACATTTATTGATTTCCGTATATTGAACCAACCTTGCATCCCAGGGATAAATCCTACCAGATCATGTTGCACAATTTTTTTGATATGTTTTTGTATCCGGTTCGCCAGAAGTTTATTGAGGATTTTTGCATCTAGGTTCATTAGAGATATTGGTCTGTAGTTTTCTTTCTTTGAAGTGTCTTTGTCTGATTTAGGAATCAGGGTGATGTTGGCCTCATAGAATGAATTTGGAAGTTCTCCCTCTTTTTCAATTTCCTGAAATAGCTTGAAAAGTATTGGTATTAGTTCCTCTTTAAAGGTTTTGTAAAACTCTGCTGTATACCCATCCGGTCCTGGGCTTTTCTTAGTTGGTAGTTTTTGATGGTATCTTCTATTTCCTCAATTGATATTGGTCTGTTTAGGTTGTCAATATCCTCCTGACTCAATCTGGGCAAATCATATAACTTAAGAAATTTATCAATGCCTTCACTATCTTCTATTTTGTTGGAGTATAAGGATTCAAAATAATTTCTGATAATCTTCTGTATTTCTGAAGTGTCTGTTGTGATATTGCCTTTTTCATCCCGTATGCTGGTAATATGAGTTCTCTCTCTTCTTCTCTTCGTTAGCGTGGCTAAGGGTCTGTCAATTTTTTTTATTTTTTCAAAGAACCAACTTTTAGTTTTGTCAATTTTTTCTATTGTTTCTTTCGTTTCAATTTCATTAATTTCAGCTCTGATTTTAATTATTTCTTGTCTTCTACTTCTTTTGCTGTTGTTTTTCTCTTCTTTTTCTAGGATTTTGAGTTGAAGAATTAGATCATTTATTTGTTGGTTTTTTTCTTTTTTTAAGGAATGAACTCCAAGCAATAAATTTTCCTCTTAGAACTGCTTTCACTGTGTCCCATAGATTCCAATATTTTGTGTCTGTGTTTTCATTTATCTTTAAGAATTTTTTAATTTCCTCCTTGATGTCTTCTATAACCCATTGATCATTCAGTAACCTATTGTTCATTCTCCAAGTGATGCATGATTTTTCCTTACTTCTTTCATCGTTAATTTTCAATTTCATTCCATTATGATCAGATAAGATGCATAGTATAATCTCTACTCCTTTATATTGTCTAAGAGTTGCCCTGTGACATAATATATGATCTATTTTTGAGAAGGATCCATGTGCTGCTGAGAAAAAAGTGTAACTGCTTGATGTTGGGTGGTATATTCTATATATGTCAATTAAGTCTAGGTTATTAATTGTGTTATTGAGCTCTATAGTTTCCTTATTCAACTTTTGTTTGGAAGATCTGTCCAGTGGTGAGAGAGGTGTGTTGAAGTCTCCCATGATTATTTTATGGTGGTCTATTAGACTCTTGAACTTGAGAAGTGTTTGTTTGATGAACATAGCTGCACCATTGTTTGGGGCATATATATTTATGATTGTTATGTCTTGTTGGTGTATGGTTCTCTTGAGAAGTATGTAGTGTCCATCTTCATCCCTTTTGATTAACTTTGGCTTGAAATCTATTTTATTTGATATGAATATGGACACTCCTGCTTGTTTCCGAAGTCCATATGAGTGATATGATTTTTCCCAAGCTTTCACCTTCAGTCTAAGTATGTCTTTTCCTATCAAATGCGTCTCCTGAAGGCAGCATATTGTTGGGTCTTGTTTTGTGATCCATTCTACTAGCCTGTGTCTCTTAATTGGTGAGTTTAAGCCATTAACATTTAGGGTTATTATTGAGATATGGGTGTTCTTCCAGCCATATTGGTTTATTTATGTTACTAAACATGGTTTGTTTTCCTCTTTGATTATCCCCCCCCCTTCACTGTACTACCTCCCGCTGTTGGTTTTCATTGACATTTTACATTTCCTCTTCCTGTAATATTTTGCCGAGGATGTTTTGAAGAGATGGTTTTCTAGCTGCAAATTCTTGTAACTTTTGTTTATCATGAAAGGTTTTAATTTCATCTTCCATCCTGAATCTTAATTTCACGGGATACACAATTCTTGGTTGGAACCCATTTTCTTTTAGTGTATGAAATATGTTATTCCAGGATCTTCTAGCTTTCAGAGTCTGTGTTAAAAGATCAGCTGTTATCCTGATTGGTTTACCCCTAAATGTAATCTGCTTCCTTTCTCTTGTAGCTTTTAAAATTCTCTCCTTATTCTGTATGTTGGGCATCTTCATTATAATGTGTCTAGGTGTGGATCTCTTATGATTTTGCACATTCGGCGTCCTGTAGGCTTCTAGGATTTGGGATTCTGTCTCATTCTTCAAGTCTGGGAAGTTTTCTCGTATTATTTCGTTGAATAGATTGCTCATTCCTTTGGTTTGGACCTCAATACCTTCCTGTATCCCAATGACTCTTAAGTTTGGTCTCTTTATGTTATCCCATATTTCTTGAATGTTCTGCTCATGGTTTCTTAACAGCTTTGCTGAGCTGTCTATGTTCTTCTCCAGTTAAAACACTTTGTCTTCATTGTCTGATGTTCTATCTTCTAAGTGTTCTACTCTGCTGGTAGTATTCTCAATTGAGTTTTTAAGTTGGTTTATTGTTTCCTGCATTTCCAGGATTTCTGTTTGTTTGTTTTTTATAACCTCTATCTCCCTGAATAATTGATCTTTTGCTTCTTGGATTTGTTTATGTAATTCATTGTCGAAGTGGTCGAAGTGGTCTTTCATTGTCTGATTTTGCTGTCTAATGTCTTCCTTGAGACTCCAGATCATCTGAAGCATGCATATCCTGAATTCTTTATCTGACATTCCATCTGCTGCAGATATTACCTCTTCTAAAGTTGAATTGACCTGCATTGATTGTGGTCCTTTTTTTCCTTGTCTTTTCATACTGATCGCGTTTCTTTCTGCTTGGTGAAACTGTTGTGTTATTGATTTTTCCCCCTATATATTTATATTGCTTTTGTATAGCTGCATCGTCTCCCTTGCAGTCTTTGGCGGTGGTTCTGCCCCTCCTTCAATTGAGGCAATGTGCCTACCACGCCGGGAGGCCGCTGTGCCTGTACTTTCGATGGGCCTGTTCTTTCGGTGGTCACAGGTCCGCCTACCTTGCAGGAGTGAGCAGCGGTTTTGCCCCTCCGCTGGCCACTAGGCCTGTTCTGTCTGTCGGTTGCAGGTCTGTCTACCTAAAAGGCGCTGGTGGCGGCTCTGCCACTCCCCCAACCGGGGTGATGTATCTGGCGGGCCACTGGGCCTGTTTTGTCGGTGGTCACGGTTCCGCCTACATTGCACGTGCGTGGAGCAGCTGTGTCCCTCTGAGAGTTGCTGAGCCTGACCTGCCGGTGGATGGCAAGTGTGCCTACCTTGCAGGCGCAGGGGTGGCTCTACCGCTCCGCGGGTCACTGGGCCTGATCTGCTGGTGAGTTGCAGGTCTGCCTAACTTGCAGGCCCCCGGCGGCTCTGCCCCTCCCCCAACCGGGGCGGGGCGATGTGTCTGGCCGGCCGCTGGGCCTGTTCCGTTGGTGGTTACGGTTCAGCCTACCTAGCAGGCACGTGGGGCAGCTGTGTCCCTCTGCAGGTTTTTGGGCCTGACCTGCCGGTGGGTCGCAGGTCTGCCTACCTTGTAGGCTTGGGGGGTGGCTCTGCCACTCTGTGGATTGCTGTGCCTGTTCTGCTGGTGGGTCGCGGGTCCGCCTACCTTGCAGGCACCCGGCGGCTCTGCCCCTCCCCCAACCGGAGCTATGTGTCTGGCGGTCCACTGGGCCTCTTTTGTCGGTAGTCACGGTTCCGCCTACCCTGCACGCGCGTGGAGCAGCTGTGTCTCTCTGAGAGTTGCTGGGCCTGACCTGTCGGTGGGTGGCAAGTGCTCCTACCTTGCAGGTCCGGGGGTGGCTCTGCCGCTCCGCGGGTTGCTGGGCCTGATATGCTGGTGAGATGCAGGTCTGTCTAACTTGCAGGCGCCCGGCGGCTCTGCCCCTCCCCCAACTGGGGTGGGCAATGTGTCTGGCCGGCCTCTGAGCCTGTTCTGTTGGTGGTCAGGGTTCTGCCTACCTAGCAGGCTCGTGGGGCAGCTGTGCCCCTCCGCAGTTTCTTGGGCCTGACCTGCCGGTGGGTGGCAAGTGTGCCTATCTTGCAGGCCCGGGGGTGGCTCTGCCGCTCCACAGTTGCTGGGCCTGATCTGCTGGTGAGTCGCAGGTCTGCCTACCTTGCAGGCACCCGGCGGCTCTGCCCCTCCCCCAACCAGGGTGGGGCAATGTGTCTGGCCGGCCTCTGAGCCTGTTCTGTTGGTGGTCAGGGTTCTGCCTACCTAGCAGGCTCGTGGGGCAGCTGTGCCCCTCCGCAGTTTGTTGGGCCTAACCTGCCGGTGGGTGGCAAGTGTGCCTACCTTGCAGGCCCGGGGGTGGCTCTGCCGCTCCGCGGTTGCTGGGCCTGATCTGCTGGTGATTCGCAGGTATGCCTAACTTGCAGGCGCCCGGCGGCTCTGCCCCTCCCCCAACCTGGGCGGGGCGATGTGTCTGGCCGGCCACTGGGCCTGTTCTGTTGGTGGTCACGGTTCAGCCTACCTAGCAGGCACGTGGGGCAGCTGTGCCCCTTCGCAGGTTTTTGGGCATGACCTGCCGGTAGGTCACAGATCTGCCTAACTTGTAGGCTCGGGAGGTGGCTATGCCGCTCTGTGGATTGCTGTGCCTTTTCTGCTGGTGGGTCGCGGGTCCGCCTACCTTGCAGGCGCCCTGTGGCTCTGCCCCTCCCCAAACCGGAGGGATGTGTCTGGCGGTTCACTGGGCCTGTTTTGTCGGTGTTCACAGTTCCGCCTACCTTGCACACGCGTGGAGCAGCTGTTTCATTAGTGCCTGGGCACACTCTTCTTGTTGGCCTCCCTCAGGCCCTAAGTTTGTAGAGCTTGGGGCTGAGAACCCCCAGCCAATTTGCTTACCTTCTGGTAGCCACGCCCCCGTATCTGGTGCAAGAGACCTCAGTTGTCAGCAGTAGTGAGTGCGGTTGCCGTGAGTCCCACGCCGAGGCGAGTCGGTGCAAGAGACCTCAGTTGTCAGCACTGGTGGGAGCGGTAGCTGGGAGACCCACGCCGCGCAGCTCCCGCCGGCTCCTGTGCCAGCGCTGCCTCCGGGTTTTCTTGACTACCACGCCGGCAGGTCGCTGGACCTGTTCCGGGCCTGGGCGGCGGCTCTGTTCGGCCCCTCTGGCCTCCACAGTATTCAGCAGGACCCGGACCGAGAAACAGTTTCCACGGGTTCTTTATCACCGGGCCAAAACAGTTCCGGGAGCCAGAATTCGGCCTCTCCGGACTTGGTGCATGCTCCGACAGGAGCAGGCTCCAAGAAGCAGTTTCAGCGGGTTCTATAGCCCTGGGCCAGAGCAGCTCCAGGAGCCGGAACTCCGACACTCCTGGCTCGGTGCGTGTTCTGATAGGAGCAGGCTCCAAGAAGCAGATTCCGCGGGTTATTTAGCACTAAGTCTGAGCAATTTGTCTGCGAGATGCAGACAATTGTCAGCCTGAAATTACCTGTTCTATAGCTGAAAGAGCTGCAATCAGTCGAAAACAAGGATGGTGACGTCAGCTCTCCAAGATGGTGGCCGCTGGCTTCCTCCGTGGTCTGACCGGTGTGGAGAACCAAACTGGACCGTTTCCTTTCCCCGTCTCCAACTCAGAATTCAGCTCCGAGCTCAGCAAATGCCTAGCTGGCTGGAGCCCACAGAATCAGCATCGCTGTATCTCTGCGCCACCAGCCTGTCGTTTCCCAGCGCGCGCCGCAGACTCCAGCCATGGCGTGATCTGCCGAACAAGCAGCGCTCCATACAGACGGACAGATCGCTCGCATTTGAGCCCCTGAAGCTGATCCTAGTGCGATGAAAATCCTTCCACTAGGTTTTGGAGCACCCCAATTTTGCTGGAAATTCCTAACAGGATAGCTTTTAGCCGTTCTAACTCGTCATTTTCCCTCACAGTGACGCAGTACACGGAGTTACTGCACTCCCTTTGTGGCCATCTTGCCTCTCAAGAAATCATATATTGATATAGAATCATTCATAACAACTAGTTATACGTCTAATTGTAATCCTAGGCTTATGGTTTATCATGAAGAGTGTGTGAGTTTTGCTTCAAAAGTGATTATGGAAATCAAAAATAATGTGTTTTGAAAGAAGTCTCATGAAAAGACCAGTTTGAAACATGGAGGACAAGTGTTTTCTGAAGCAGAAAGTGATTGAAAGTGAAATATATGCCTATGAATTTGTGAACTTGTGGATGAAATATATATCCTATAATGTGCATAAACTGAAGAAATAGTAATGTACCAGTGTTGAAATAAAAATGAACTTCAAAATACTTATCATGTCCCATAGGAATCTACTTGCATTGATGTGAAACTGGATCAGTTACTGTAGAAATATTAGGATTCATATGCACCATTCACTGAAGTTAGTTTTCAATACTAGGAAAAAAATACGTATATCAGGTGAATGAATATTTCTGAGAATAATCTTGTGAAAAGTTTTTTATAAATCCACATACATATTCATGAATGAATTTAGGGAGTGTATAATAAGACACATATATTAAATATTTTGAAATATCTGGAGAGAATATATATATATATATATATATATATATATATATATATAACCACACACAGATTTTAAAAATTAGCAATATATATGCCAATCGAATTACACCATGAAATACATATCATCCACAGATCCAAAAATATTCATTTTACCGGATATGGATTTATGTATAACTTTTTTCAACTAGGAAGCTCACCCATAGTTTGAATTTTCAGTTCAAACAGCGTTTAGGAGGAGTGATCTCTTCTCACACTTTGTATCTGCCAAGTTATGTAACTCACAAGAATGTACGTGTGATACCAGGTAGGATTCTATATGTGCATATAAAAATACATGTGCTGAATAGAATACAGAGAAAGGGAGACAGGAATTCACATATTTGTTAACTTTAAAAGCACATGGAAAACTATTTCAACAAAAAATTTACTAGATTTATAACTCCTACCCTATATAATGCAAAAGGCAAGTCCAAGTATACAACGTGCCTCCTCTGAACTGCTTGTATTTCTATTCTGTTTCGGTTATTTTTCTCCATCATATTATGATTAGTATTCAGAATCTAGTAGGGTATGTTTTAGTGTCAGGGATTCAGTATATCAAATGTAAAATAGAAAAATGAAACCAATGTGTATGCAAATATGTGCTAAACAAAATCTTCCCACTCTCATCCAGAACAATTCCTTGACATTTCCTTCCCCCAAAGTAAGACACAATTAGAGGAGTAGAGTAATAAAATCTGTGAATAATATGCTCAGGAGTTTACAACCTTGGAAGTGGTAGAGGAGTTTTCCTAGTATGGGACAGGATAAACACTCCATATATATGGAGCTCTGCTGGCCTAAATACTTCTTGAGAAACTGCCTCTGAGTTTGGGCACTTGAAATATATGTTTTTGTCAGGAGCTTTAGCTTCTTTCTAGTGAGACCATCAAAGCTGTGTCTGCATCTATGTGACCTGGAGGACATGATTTCTTATTTTCCAATGAACATGAGGAAGCAGTGCTGAATTCTCTCTTTGTAAGTAAACTGTGGCCACTGGGGGCTAAGGGTATTCCCATGTGGACTGGGAAGCCATTTGGTCATCCTCCACTTTTCGTGGTGTTTCTTGCTGCTGCACTGGGACTTTGGCATTTGCTTCATGAAATAAAAGAAGTTCAACTGGGACACAGTTCTGGAGGCAATTCTGTCATGTGTGGTTGGTCAGGGTCTGCAGGAGAATGCCCCAACCAGGCTTCTATCCCACATAGCTTGACCACATGTCCATAGCAACCTGATTCTGAACATTGCCGGAAACATCTCCATATAACAAGAAGCCTTTACATGGAAGGGTCTGCTGGCTGCACCATGTCAGTCACAAGCCATTTGGAAGCCAATGGCAGATCCACATGGCCCCACCACAAATTTTTTATCACACATCTGCCTACCACTGCTCTAGGCCCACTACTCAGCAGGTTCCAACATACTGGCATCTCTGTTCTACACCATTTTCATGAAACCCACTCAATCAAGGCACTGTCTTGCATATTTACAATCAGCAACAGGACATCCGAAGTTTCTCCAGTGCCACCTGGTCATGGGAATTTCAAAAATTTCATGGTATTTATCTAGGCATTTTTCAAGGATGACGTTGCAGGCACTGTGGGTTTCAATTCATTCAGGAACCATTAAATGGTGAGGAAGCTCATTTCAATGAATGCTCTGTAGAACTCTCACAGGCAAGGCTTCCCAAAGAGTGGCCAAAATGTCACATGAAGCCAGGCCCATTGAGGTCTACAATGTGACGTCCATGGGTGTTGTGACTCTCAACTATGGCTGCCAAGTCTTTCAGAATTAAATCATGTGATATCCTGGCTGAGATACCCAGGGCTCTGTGGAAAGCCAACCTGGGCCTAGATCTCAGTTTCCAAGGGTGATTCTCATGGGTGGACTCCTAAAATCCCAACAAAATTCATGGCAATACTTCTCTGAATTCAGTCTCTAAGGGGAATCACACCAGAGTTCAAGCCCAGGTGGTCCAGGTCATGTCTTCATACTGGACACAAATGACCAAATTTAAAACCAAAACCCTCCCATATGGCCCCCATCTTCTTCCATATAGACACTAATCACAACCTCTGGCGGAAGGTTTCCATGAGTGGCGGAGTCCAAGAGACTGTCCAAAATAACTCCCTTGCCCCTCATTGGCGTAAATTCAGGGCGGTCTGGACACCCTTTATGTGAAACAGGAGTGATCAAATATGCTAGACGTTAATACTTCTATGCTTCTCCAATTTGTGGAAAACTGAGTGTCAGGTATATATTTTTATGTGATTTGCAGTCATGAGAAATCACAAGCACCTCTGCAGGTCTTTGAAGAACCCATTTATCCCAAAGGATCCCTATTCTCACTTGATGGAGTTCAAGAACTTTAAAGAGGAAGGCGACAGACTTCATCCACAAGGACTGCTTTTTGGCCATTTTGGTTTTGGATGCACACATGGGATCTCTCTTTACATCCACCAGGTGCTGAGATTCTAAGCCACAACCTCACACAGGGCCAAGAGGCTGATTCAGACACATCCCTTTCCAAAGCAATTAAGCAAAGAGCCACAGGTGATGCCCATTCATTTCCATTTGAAAACTGTTTTCTTTAGGCTTCACAAAGGGGTGGCCTGAGGCAAAGACCTTCCTGACATTCAGGGGAACAGAACAATAGGTTAGCAAATGGCCCAAAGCAGTGTTTCTCCACTGAGACTTTCCTGGTCACACTGATATCTGAATTTTCTGAGATGCTCACCATTCCCTTCAGCTATCCAGTACATGGCCATGTCACAGAGCTTGGAGGTGGTACTTCTCTTGGTCACAAAATCATGAGCCTATTCTGGAGAGTGGCCAGAATTCAGGAAGAAAACAGGAACTTAGGAAGATAGCAGGTGTTACCCATCCATAAGGCAAGCCGCATTCCTTTCATACATTGGGCAGAAAGAATTCTGGTAAGCTTTCTACTAGCCTGGACACATCCTTTGATGCATTCTCTTTTCTAATGTCTACAACCATGGACACAGTGGGATACACAGACTTAAAAACACTCGCCTTGTCAAATCACTTGTTAGAAATCATCCACTCCAAACCAAACAAACTGCCTTTACTACCTATTCTCAAAACATGAGACAAAATCACAAACACACACTCACACCCACAAAGTCACCTCCTTTCCCAAAGTAGGTCTCTGACTATCGGGTGTGACCTCTGACTGGTGGGCCGTACTATGTTCCCATCAAATGGCCTGTTCTGTCTCAGATCTGGTTTCCTTGGCCAACTCTGTGAAGTTGTCAGGAGACAGCGGTGAGCCACTTCCTGCTTACTCAGGAAAGGCCACTCTTCAGAGCGTTCCTGGCATTTGGCCATCCTCACATCAGTAGATACCAAGAAAGACTGACTCTGTCCTTGGTAAATCAAAAGAAGGGAGACCACTGGGACTGGGCCTGGGACTAGATTTGTGTGCCTGGATGCCTGGATCCCAAGTTCAGAGAGTTCCATCACCAAGAATGTGAGGTGAGGTCACTTCCTTCAGGAACTGAATGAGGTCAATGCCTTGGCAAGCACGTTGTCCTAACATTTGCTTCCAAAGGTCCCATGAAATGGAGGCTGTCCCTAATTCCTTTGACACTTTCACAAGTTAGAATGGTATATCAAACATTGGTAACCAGGAACAGCTCTCCACAGAGGCCTCGTTTTGTCCTTCTTCTCTACATAAAGAAGAGAGAGGCTGATTCAGACACATCCCTTTATGCTGACCAGGTTGTTTGCAATGAAAGATGACTTTTGCTCTCTCAGTTCCTTCATAGGTGCCTACAACTTCTCTAGGGATCATTTGCGCATAGACCTTTGAGTTTCTCAGCAGTTGGAAGATCCCCTACATTCCTGTATTTTAAGACCAACGCTGTCCTTGCTCTTCTCTAAAGTTAGATTGAGGGAACAGTGTATGGTTAGGGTTAATAACAGGTTTGGTTTGGAATAGAAATCATTCTGCTGGATGAATAATGGTATTGGGAACCTGCGATATTTTCAAGAATATATAGGTAAAATATCGGAATCTGAAAACAGAAATCTAGGTAAGATTTGAAGCCCAGAAGGGCATTGGGCCCTTGATTGCGGTATTAAGCATAGGACCTTGTAACTTGGATGATTGATTTTCAAAGAGAACTTCCAGTCAAAATGGATAGTCAGGAGTATTAGGAAGATAGTCGGTATGTTTATAAAGGAGAGTGAGTATAGGATTTGGACCAAAAGTTCTTTAGCTATAGGGTTTCGGGTATTGAGTGAATGTAAATGTCAGCACATGTGAAGAATTAATCACAATGATGAACTGGGGTAAATATGTAGGAATGCAGATATCAATAGAGACTTTAGGAAATCTGGCAAAGTATAGTCGGTAGTGAAATGTTAATAAAATAGATTCTTGGCACTTCCTGTTTTTCTGTATGCTTAATAAAACACTGTTGAAATCTTTAGAAGTGTTTTCTAATCTTTTTCCCAGAATGTGCTGTCCCCAACTGCCAAACTTCAGAATGTACTCCCTCACCCAGTTGCACGCAAACTGCTCACCCGCCCAGGCCCATCAATAAACTTTCCTCCCTGCCCTCTTCAAGGAAAGTATATAAGCTCTGCTTAAGCTGTTCTCAGGGTTCTCTGCTCTATTCAAATGAGCTCTGAGCCCCAGCATGCTGGACCCCCAATAAACCCTTTGTTTTTGCATGAGAGAGTCTCTTGGTGGTCTCTTCCCCCAATGCTCTTCCGATATTTATATATGGAGGTTCCACCGAAATCCAGCAGTGGTGAACGAGAGACCCCAATGGGCTACTCTCAGGGTAAGTAAGGCACCTCTTTCTGGTTTCAGGTTTCAGGTTAGGGCTTGGCAAAATGGCTGTCGATGAAGTGTGTGAGCTCTCTTTGATGGTGGCTGGCAGACGTGTCACAGAGCCACAAGCCAAGTCCCTGGGGGACGCCACAGAGGACTCGGGAATCGAGGAATAATAGTCTCCTCGACTCAGTGATACTTTGTTTCAGATTCGGTATTGCCAGCCCATCGGGTTTTGCCACCTGCTCAGTCATGGTCTCAGTGTTGGACGTCCATTGCCTGTCTTTATTGTTTTCTCTTGTCTGTGTCCTGTGTCGTTGCTTTTACTGTTTGTGTATCTTTCATTATGGGACAGATCACTTCAATGCCTCTGTCCCTGACCCTTGATCTATGGACCAAAGTCCGCTTAAGGGCTCAGAATGTTTCTTTTTCAGTAAAACGCTGGACCTGGCAGACTCTGTGTGCCACAGAATGGCCCACCTTTGGATTCGGATGGCCCCTAGAAGGATCTTTCTACTTTCCACTAATTTAAAAAGACAGAGATATTGTCTTACAGCCAGGGCCACATAGCCATACTGATAAACAATAATATACCTTAACTTGGCAGGACCTCTGCAAATCTCCTCCTCCGTGGGTGAAGCCTTTCCTTGCTGTGTCCCCGTTCCTACTCCTTCCCCCACGATCTCTCAACCCCTCTGCTCCTCCTCCTCCTCCACCCTCTGTTCTCCCTGAGTCACAAGATTTGACTCTACTGGACTCTCGTCCCCCTCCTTATTTTCTACCCTTGTCCCACAACCCCCAACACCCTCTAAGTGATTCTCCAGCTGCTGACTCAGCCTCTCCGCAATTGGAGGAAGCTAAGCCAGCCCAGGGCCCTCCAGATAACTCCCCTGTGTCACACACAGCCCCTCCTCCCCTGGAGGAAGCTGGAGTTGCTAAAGGAACTCGCCGGTGGCAAATGATTGAAAACCCTGGAACTCCCGTGTTGCTTCCCTCCATCCCTAAGGACCAATGATTGACGATGGCCATAGGGAAAAAATGCAAGCCTACCAGTATTGGCCTTCTCCTCTACAGACCTATATAAATGGAAAAATAACAATCCCCCTTTTACCGAGGACCCAACCTGGCTCTCAGGTCTGGTGAAGTCATTGATGTTTTCACACCAACCTACTTGAGATGACTGCCAACAACTCCTAGGGACTCTCTTCATGACAGAGGAACAAAAGAGAATCCTCCTGGATGCTAGAAAAAAGTATCCTCGGACCAAATGCGTGACCGACAAAACTTCCCAATATATTCAAATCCGGCTTTCTCTTGAAACGACCCAACTGGGACCCCAACACCTTTGAAGGTAGGGAGCATCTGTCCACTTATCGCCGGGCTCTAATAGTGGGTATCTTAGTGGCCGCTAGGTGACCAACTAATTTGGCCAAGGTAAGAGAGATTATTTAAGGGCCTGATGAATCTCCCTCTATGTTCCTAGAGATAATTATGTAGGCATATAAGAGACATACTCCTTTCGATCCTCAGGCAGAGGATCAAAAGGCATCTGTCACAATGGCCTTTATTGGGAAAGCTGCCCTGGATATTAAAAGAAAGTTACAATGCTTAGATGGATTACAAGATATGACTTTGAGGGATTTAGTCAGAGAACCCGAGAAGGTATACTTTAAGAGAGAAACTGAGGAAGAGAAGGGAGCTGAGTGAGGATAAAAGAAACAAAAGACAGACTAAGGCATTGACTAAGGTCCTGGTCACAACAACAAATAGGCCAGAAATTAAGAAACAGAGAGACAGGAAGGGATACCTGGGCACACACTAGAGGCCACCCCTGGCCTCAGATCAATGTGACTACTCTAAAGAAAAAGGACACTGGGCCAAAGAGTGCCCTAGAAAGAGACAGCCATGCCAGTCAGATATTCTGACTCTGGAGGAATACTAAGAAAGTCCGGGCTCAGATCCTCTCCCTGACCTCAAGGTAACTTTTGAAGTGGAGGGGAACACAATAAACTTTGAAGTAGATGCAGGGGGAATATACTCAGCCCGTAAGGCCCATTGGGCCCTCTACCGAATTAAGGTCTCTAATTCAAGAGTCTAACAGAAGTAAATATCGGGCTTTAACAACTACGAGGACCATGGACCAGGGAAAAGGAAAAATCCATCACTCCTTCCTAGTAATCCCAGAATGCCTGGCCCCATTGATGGGCAGAGTTCTGCTCACCAAGCTCTGGGCCAAAATAACTTTTAACCCTGAAGGCCCCCAAGTGGAATTTTTTAATCCTTCAGTAACTACTCCTATAATCATGGCTCTAACTATGTCAGTAGCAAATGTTCATCAACTCACTCACCTTTGTTCAAAGAAACTGCATTCATTCGTGAAGGATCAAGAACACAGTTTTCCACTAACCTACTCACAGCAAAAGGAAATAACTGAATGGGTAACAAAAGCCTGTCAGGTCCATTAATTGGTTAAAGCTTACACTTCCAAGCTTCCTGCAGGAAAGCACCTATGAGGAACCAGACGAGGACAATTCTGGGAAGTGGACTTTACTGAAATTAAGCCAGTAAGGTATGGACTTAAATAACTCCTAGTCTTTGAACATACATTTTCAGGATGTATTGAAGCCTTCCCCACACACACACACACAAAAAAAAAAAAGAAATAAAAAAGAAGAAAAAAGAAACATGGCAAATGGTTGTAAAGAAGATCCTGGAAGATATTTATTCTCCCCTTAACGACCAGTAGTCTTAACCCTCATCAGCCCCTTAAGCAGCGATGGCTGATCACAAATCCTACTGGACACGAAGTATGGCCTATCTCGAATACAGCCCCCTTATGAACCTGGTGGCCATCTCTCCACCCAGTCATTTGTCAGCTGGCTATAGGTCTTTCCTATTGGGATATCCCTGATTAACAGGATCCCACTAAAATTCCATTAAATCCCTTCCGTACCATAGATAATGGAAACAAACATTATAGATGTAGGGACACGTGAGCCAGATGCAGGTTGGCTAGCCTAGATTACTATGTTTGCCCGGCAGACTATCAAAGCCACAAACAGTCACGGCTGTGGGGGGGGGGGGGGAGAGCAGACTTCTATTGTAAGTCATGGGGATGTGAGCATACAGGGACTGTCAGATGGAACCCAAACTCCTCATCAAATTCTGTACACAGCATTGGCCATATTACGAATTAGATTACCAAAACCGATGGCCCCCAGAGGGGTCTCTAGATCCTCAAATTCTGTGTGACCTTTTTAACTTCTGCAAGTGCTCAAAAGGGTGAAAGGAGATTCCGCTATGTGGAGGCCTTCTCTCTCCTTTGCTCACATCCTGAACTATGCTTCTCCAATAGATGCTCACCCTCAGCCTTGTGCTCCAGACTCTCTGCTGTCACTCCCACCTCAGCAACTTGATTTCTCCCCTCCAATATCTAGATCAAAAACCCAAATCTCGACTGGTTCTCAGACCATTGCTCCCTTGCTGAGGTTGCAGGTACTGAGGTACCAATCCATTCACTCACTCCTCTCCTCTCCTGTCAGTGCCCACACCGGGTCCCACCCAGTCCTCTTACCACCTAATGCAAAGCTCAAACCCGCTGAGAAGAATCCTCAGACCCTAATACAAGATGTAATGAAAATGGCCTTTAATGTTGCTTTGTCATCACTAAAACAGGTTACTAAGAATTTAAAGTCCCTCACAGGCTTTTTGGAATCTCACTCCCATCTCCCCCTCTGTTCTATTTGTTCTACTGCTCAAGTTTTTGTTGCTATTAAGATCCCAAAGCCCTCTCCCAATATTCTTTTACATCTCTCCTTCCTCATTCTCAGATCCACAGAGCTGCTCTTATCCCTGCCTTCCAAATTGTCCCCCTCTGTACCAGGCACACAGAAAAGTCTTAACTGACCTTCTCCAGAAGTCTTCACCATGGCTGATTTAGGACTTTCAGCAAAAGAGTCCCGATAAAAGAGTTCACTGTAGATAAACTTCCTATTTTTGTGTTGCCCTGGTCTCCTTGGCAACTGGCTAAAAAATTCAGCACTCCTGATCTAGACACACCCTTACTAGTTTTTCACAAAATATTTGAAAAAAAGGCCTCTGGCCTTGAGCTGGGGCTTCACAGAGATGGCTACATTTCTAAGATAAAGAAGTTACAAACTGTGCTGTATGGAAACAGCTGGAAGGGGGAAAAAAAGAAAGGGAAGACACCCCCACCCAGGTGTCCTTGAAAAGTTAACTTGCCCAAACTGAGGAAAAAACAGAAACAAAAACTGCTTTTTGTGAACTTCTGCAGACTGTGAACTTCTGAGCCCCTTCCCTTACGTGTTGGGTACAAAATTCTGAAACTACGTAACTTGGGGTTCAGGGGATTAATTGATTACAACAGAAGCAATGCCCTCTGAATCTGGTTGAAACCAAAAAAGACTGTTTCCGTGTCTTTGGTGCTATCTTAGGTGCCTTGCCTTGTCCGTCCCTACAACAGTGTAATTCTATATACTTAAACATTGTTTATGTTTTCATGAAATGGTCAACAGATGTGATTAATTGTGAAATGGTGCAGATGTTTCCCAGAGTGCTCTATCATGACGCAGGTTCATTTGAAGATCAAAGAGGGGGACATACAACCCGGTTCCGCTGGGAACATATGTCCCTCACCTTAGCCATTCTATTACGAATAGGAGTTGCTGCAGGGTTGGGCACAAGAACCACTGCTCTGGTCCATGGGACACAACAAGTGACCCAATTAGAAGCAGCAATAGATCAAAACTTAAAGATTTTAGAAACCTCCATCACAGCTTTCCAGGAATCTTTAACCTCTCTCTCTGAAGTTGTTTTACAGAACAGTCGAGGGTTGGACCTCCTTTTCATGACAGAGGGGGGCCTTTGTGCTTCATTGAGGGAAGAATGTTGTTTTTATGTCGACAATACTGGAGTTGTAAAAAAATCTATGAGTAAATTAAAAAGATGCCTTGAAGAGCAACAACGAGAGAGAGAGGCACAAAAAGGGTAGTTTGAGTCGTTTTTTACACAGTCCCCCTGGTTAATTACGTTTTTATCAACCCTGGCCGGTCCAATAATAATCCTCATATTATTACTAACTATAAAACCCTGTTTCCTCAACCATGTAATTTCTTTTCTCCAAGCTCAAATTGGACAAATTAAAATTATGGTAATACCCCACTAGCAGACATAGAATGTGACACCCCACAAAGATCACTTTTATGATTAAAAGTAGCCAGAAAAAGAAGTGGGGAATGAAAGGTTAATAAAATATGTACTTGTCACTTCCTGTTTTTCTGTACACTTAACGAAACACTGTTGAAATCTTGAGAACTCTTTGCTAATCTTGTTGCCAGAATGTGCTGTCCCCAATTGCCAAACTGCAGAATCTACTCCCTCACCCGGTTGAATAGAAACCTGAACTGTACTTGGATTATTGAATGTAGAAGAGAACATCCATTCAAAAAGTTATAGTCAGTTGGATTAGAAAGATAGTCGGTAAGTTTAGGAAGAAAAGTGAGTATAGGATTTGGAACAAAAGTTCTTTAGCAATAGGGTTTTGGTTAGAGAGTCAATGTAAACGTCAACACAAGTGAAGAGTCAGTCACAATGATGCACAGGGCAAAATATGTAGGAAAGCAGATATCAATAGAGACATTAGGAAATCAGGAAAAGAATAAAGTGAGTGATGGGATTAGATATTTTCAACAGGGTTGAGGATGAATATGTGAGCTTAGGATAAAACAAATATGAAGTCAACAATAGGATTGACATTTGATAGCATTAGCGTAGCCCAAGACAGTGTCCAAAATAAGCTCTGTTGCCCCTCATTTGCCTAAATTCCCAGTGGCCTGTACACCCTTCCTGTGTACCAGGAGTGATCAAATAGGCCTGCCCTTAATACTGCTCTGCTTCTCCAATTTGAGTCCTACTGAGTGTTGGGTACAGATTCTTTATGTGAATTGGAAAGATGAGAAAACTCAAGCACCTATTGGATAGCCTCTGAATAGATTTGAAGAACTCATTTGACCCAAAAGATCCCTATTCTCACTTGATGGAATTCAGGAACCTTACAGAGGAAGGCAAAATACTTCATCAACAATGACTGCTCTTTTTGCCATTTTGGATTTTATGCACCCATGGGATCTTACTTTAGATCCATCAGGTACTGAGAATCTAAGTCAAAGAATCACTGGGCCAAGAGGCTGATTCACACACATCTCTTTCCAAATCAATTAAGGAAAGAGCCAAAGGAAAAGCATATTCATTTCCATTTGAAAAATCTTTCCTTCAGGATTCACAAAGGGTTGGCCTGAGACAAAGACCTTCCTGACTCTCAGGGCAACAGAACAATAGGTAAGCAAATGGCCGAAAGCAGGGATTCTCCACTGAGACTTTACTGGTCACACTGATATCTGAGTTTTCTGAGATGCTCGCCATTCCATTCAGCTATCCAGTACATGGCCATGTCACAGAGCTTGGAGGTAGTACATATCTTGGACACAAAACCATGAGCCTATTCTGGAGATTGGCCATAATTCAGGAAGAAAACAGCAACTTAGGAAGGTAGCAGGTATCGCCCATCAATAAGGCAAGCCGCATTCAATTCATAAATTGTGCTGGATGAATGCTGGGAAGCTTTCTATGAGACAGGACACATCCATTGATGCATTCTCTTTTCTAATGTCTACAAGCACGGACACAGTGGGATACACAGACATAGAAACACTTGCATTGTCAAATGACTTACTAGAAACAGTTCACTCCAAACCAAACAAACCACCTTTTCTAACTATTCTCAGAACATGAGACAAAACCACAAACCCACACCTGCAATGCCACCTCCTTCCCCCAAATAGGTCTGTGACTCTCCGGAGTGTGCTCTGACTGATGGGCCATACTATGATCCTCCGAAATGGCCTGACCTGTCTCAGATCTGGTCTTCTTGGCCAACAATGTGAAGTTGTTAGAAGCCAGGAGTGAGCCACTATCTGCTTTCTCAGGAAGAGCCCCTCTTCCGAGCTTTCCTGGCATTTGGCCATCCTCACATCAGTAGGTATCAAGAAAGACTGACTCTGTCCTTTGTAAATCCAAAAAAGTGAAACCACTGGGACTAGAACTGAGACTGGCTCTGGGTGCCTGGCTTTCTGTATCCCAAGTTCAGAGAGTTCCATCACCATGGAAGTGAGATGAGATCACGTCCTTCAGGAACTGAATGAGATCACTGCCTTGGCAACCACTTTGTCATAACAATTGCTTCCAACGGTCCCATGAGATGAGGGCTGCCCCTACTTCCTGTGACACTTTCACAAGTTAAAATGGTATATCACCCGTAGGCAAAAGGGAACAGCTCTCCACACAGGCCGGGTTTGGTCCATCTTCTCTACATTAAGAAGAGATAGGCTCATTCTGACGCAACCCTTAATCCTGACCAGGTTGTTTGCCATGGAAGATGATTTTTGCTCTCTCAGGTCTTACATAGCTGCCTACATCTTCTCCAGAGATCATTTCTGCATGGAGCTTTGAGGTTCTCAACAGATGGAAGATCCACTGCATTCCTGTATTGTAAGACCAACACTGTCCCTCCTCTTCTGTAAACATAGATGTGAATTGGAGTCATGAGAAAACTCATGAACCTATGGGATAGCCTCTGCAGGGCTTTAAAGAATTCACTTGACCCAAATGATCCCTATTCTCACTTAATGGAGGTCAGGAACCTTACAGAGGAAGGCGAGAGACTCTATCCACCATGACAGTTCTTTTGTCCATTTTGGTTTTGGATGCACACATGGGATTTTTCTTTAGACCAATCATGTACTGTGAATCTAAGCCACAGCCTCACATAGGGCTAAGAGGCTGATTCAGACACATCCATTTCCAAAGCAATTAACCGAAGAGGCACAGGTAATGACCATTCAATTCCATTTGAAAACTATTTTCTTCAGGCTTCACAAAGTGTGGCCTGAGGCAAAGACCTTCCTGACATTCAGGGCAACAGAATAGGTAAGCAAAAGGCCCAAAGCAGGGTTTCTCCACTGAGACTTTCTTGGGCATACTGATATCTGAGTTTTCTGAGATACTCACCATTCCCATCAGCTATCCAGTACATGGCCAAGTCACAGAGATTGAGGTGGTACATATCTTGGACACAAAATCATGAGCGTATTCTGGAGAGTGTCCAGAATTCAGGAAGAAAACAGGAATTTAGAAAGATAGCAGGAGTTGCCCATCCATACGGCAAGCTGCAGTCCATTCATAAATTGCACAGGATGAATGCTTTGAAGCTTTCTCGTAGACAGGACACATTCATTGATGCATTCTCTTTTCTACTGTCTAGAATCATGGACACAGTATGATATATAGACACAGAAACACTCACCTTGTCAAAGGACTTACTAGAAACAGTCCACTCCAAAACAAACAAACCAGCTTTCGTAACTATTCTCAGAACATGAGACAAAACCACAAACTCACACTCACACCCAAAAAGGCACCTCTTTCCCCCAAGTAGGTCTGTGTCTATCCGGAGTGTCCTCTGACCTGTGGGCCATACTATGTTCCCCAAAAATGGCGTGTCCTGTCTCCAATCTGGTCTCTTTAGCCAACTCTGTGAAGTTGTCAGGAGCACGTGGTGAGAAACTACCTTCTTTCTCTGGAAAGGCCAGTCTTCATAGTTTCCAGGCATTTGGCTGTCCTCACATCAGTAGGTACCAAGAAAGAGTGACTCTGTCTTGTTAAATCCAAACAAGTGAGCCCACTGGGACATGGAGTGGGTTTGACTCTGTGTGCCTGGTTTCCTGGATCCCAAGATCACAGACTTTCATCACCAATAATGTAAGGTGAGGTCACTTCCTTCAACAACTGAATGAAGTCACTGCCTTGGAAACCACTTTGTTTTAACAGTTGCTTCCAAGGTTCCCAAAAGATGGAGTCTGCCTCTACTTGCTGTGACTCATTCATAAGTTAGAATGGTATATCAACCATAGGCACCGGGGAACAGCTCTCCACACAGCCATGGTTTGGTCCATCTTCTCTACATTAGGAAGAGAGAGGCTAATTCAGACACATCCCTTCAACCTGACCAGGTTGTTTGCCATGGAAGATGACTTTTGCTCTCTCAGATCCTTCATACCTGCCTACACCTACTCAAGGGATTATTTCTGCAGGGACTTTTGAGGTTCTCAGCTGGTGGATGATACCCTACCTTCCTGGATTTTAAGACCAACTCTGTCCCTGCTCTTCTGTAAAGTGAGATTGAGGGAACAGTGTATGGTTAGTGTTAATAGCATGTTCGATTTGGGTTAGGAGTCATTCTGCTGGATGAATTATGGTATTGGAAACCTGTGATATTTATAAGAATATAAATGTGAAATATATGTATGAGATCAGAGATCTAGGAAAGATTTGAAGCCCAGAAAGGCATTGGGCCCTTGATTGGTATACTTAGATTGAATTATGTTCTGCACCGAGGTCTCAGATAAATCGATATACAATGGCATAGGACCCTATACCTCGGATGATTGAAAGTAGAAGAGAACATCCAGTCAAAAAAGGATAGTCTGTAGGATTAGGAAGATAGTCAGTAGGTTTAGGAAGAAGAGTGAGTCTCGGAGTTGGACCAAAAGTTCTTTAGCAATTGGTTTTCAGTTAGAGGGTGAATGTAAATGTCAGCACATGTGAAGAGACAGTCACAATGATGAACTGGGAAAAATATGTAGGAAAGCAGATATCAATAGGGGCATTATGAAATCAGGAAAAGTATAAAGTGAGTGATAGGATTAGATATTTTCAACAGGCTTGAGGTTAAATATATAATCTTAGGAAGAAACAAATATGTAGTAACCAATAGGATTGACATTTGAGAGCAGTAGGCACCCTGGACATAGATGCTTTTAGTAATCCATGGTCACTTCCCATTTAGGCTTTGGTACAATCATATGTGTGACCTTTGCATTTTGTGTACAGAATACTACTGTGGTAAAATGTATATGTAGATCAGGTGACATGAGTATTTCTTGCACCATAAAGGGGAGTAATATTCTGGAAACTTATAAATTAGTACTGGGGATACAAATAGGTGTACCTTGTGTTGATGATTATTGAGATGATGCATGAATAGACCATATTGTGAATAAAGTATGTAACTGGATCCAACATTAAATAATGGTTTGAGTTTGCATCTGAAAATATATTGGAAATCTTATATTGATATATATACCATCATTCCAACGAGTTATATATGCAATGGTATTATTAGGGTTACGGTTTATCGTGAAGAGTGAGTTTTGCTTCAAAAATGATTATGGAATCGAAAATAATGTGTTTAGAAAGAAGTCTAGTGAAAAGACCAGTAAAGAAACATGGAGGAATACATGTGTTCTGAAGTAGTAAGTAATTGAAAGTGAACCAAATGCCAAAAAAATTTGTGAAGTTGTGGATGAAAAAATACATCCTATGATGTCCATAAACTGAAGAAATAGTAATGTACCAGTGTTGAGTAAAAATGAACTTCAAATTACACATCATGTCCCATAGCAATCTACTTGCATTAATGTTAAACTGGGTCAGTTACTGTAGAAATATTAGGATTTTTAAGCACCATCCACTGAACTTAGTTTTCAGTAGTAGGAAACCAAAATATATTTCAGGTGTATGAATATTACTGAGAATAATCTTGTGAAAATTTGAATTTAAATGAACATAAATGAATATGAATGAATTTAGGGAGTGTATAATAAGACACATATTTTTCATATTTTTTTAAAATCTGGAGAATACACACACACACACACACACGCACACACACACACACACGCACACACACACACACATTAATATTTAGCAATATATATGCCAATCGATATTCATCATGAAATATAATTCATTCACAAATCCAAAAATATTCATTTTACTGAACATGGATTTATGTATAGTGTTTTTCACTAGGAAGCTCACCCATAGGTGGAATTTTCAGTTCCATCATTATTTAGGGAAAGTCCTCTCTTCTCACAATTTTTATATTCCAAAGCCAGTGATCTTTCAAGAATGTACGTGTGATACCAGGTAGGATATTGTATATGCATTAAAAAATTACATGTGCTGAATAGGATACAGAGAAAGGGAGACAGGAATTTACATATGTGATAACTTTAAAAAATCATGGAGAAATATTAAAATGAAAAGTTTACTAAATTTAAAACACATACTCTTGATAAAGCAGAAGACAAATACAAATATACACCATGCTTCCTATGAAAGGACTGTACTTCTATTCAGTTAGGTTTTTTTTTTCTCTATGATATTAGGATTAGTAGTCAGAGTCTAGTAGGGTATGGGTTAGTGTCAGGGATTCAGTATTTCAAATGGAAAATAGGAAAATGAATCTAATGTGTATGCAAACATGTGATACACAAAATCTTCCCTCTCTTATCCAGAACAATGCCTTGACATAATCATCGCTAAAAGTAAGACACAATTAGAGGAGAGGAGTTAGAAAACCTGTGAATACATATGTGGAATAAAAAATGCTCAGGAGTTCACAACACTGGAGGTGGTAAAAGAGTTTACAAAAGTATGGGAGAGGGTAAACACTCCAGAAACATGGAGCTGTGCTGACCTAAAGACTTATTGAGAAACTTCCTCTGAGGTTAGGCACAAGAAATATATGTATGGCAATATGTAAATCAATGGTTCTGTAACTGATGTGATTCTGCAATCTAGTATATGGAGTAAAAATGGGAGCTCATATCCCACTTGAATCAAAGTGTGAAATATCCCACTTGAATCAAAGTGTGAAATATGATATATCAAGAAGTATGTAATGTTTTGAACAACCTACAATGAAAATTAATTAAAAAAAGAAAAAGAAATATATGTAATTGTCAGGAGATTTAGCTTCGTTTATAGTGACACCAAAAATCTGCGTCTGCATCTATGTGACCTGGAGGACATGGTTCTTTATTTTGTAATGAACATGAGGCAGCAGGTCTGAATTCTCCCTTTGTAGGTAAACTGTTGCCACTGGGAGCTAAGTGTCTTCCCGTGTGGTCTGTGAAGCCATTTGGTCATCCTCTACTTTTCAGGGTGTTTCTTACTGCTGCACTGGGAATTTGGTATTTGCTTCACGAAATACAATATGTTCAACTGGGACACAATGCTGGAGGGAGTTCTGTCATGTGTGGTTGGTCAGGGTCAGAAAGAGAATGTACGAACCAGGCTTCTATCCCACATAGCTTTCCCCTTGACTATAGCAACCTGATTCTGAACATTGCCCTGAAACCTCTACATATAACAAGATGCCTTTACATATAAAGGTCTGCTGCCTGTACCATGTCAGTCGCAAGTTTTGGAAGCCAATGGAAGATCCAGGTGGTCCTACCAAAAATATTTATTTACACACCTACAGTCCACTGCTCTACACCCACTACCCATCAGGCTCCAACTTACTGGCATTTCTGTTCTACACCATTTTCACGAAACTCAGTCAATCAAGGCACTGTTTGTTATACTCATGATCAGCAACAGGATATCTAAAGGTTATCCAGTGCCACCTGGTCATGGGGATTTCAAAAATTTCATGGTATTAATCTAGTCATTTTTCAAGGATGAAGTTGGAGGCACTGTGGGTTTCATTTAATTCAGGAACCATTAAATGGTGAGGAAGCTCATTTCAATGAAAGCTCTGGAGAACACTCACAGGCAAGCCTTCCCAAAGAGTGGCCAAAAGGACACATGAATCCAGGCCCATTGAGGTATACAATGTGAGGTCCATGTGTGTTTGGACTCTCAACTATGGCTACCAAGTCTTTAAGAATTAAATCATGTGATATCCTGGCTCAGAATCCCTGAGCTCTGTGGAAAGCCATCCTGGGCCTAGATCTCAGTTTCCAAAACCGATTCTCATGCGTGGTCTTTTAAAATCCCAACACTATTCATGGCAATACTTCTCTGAGGTGAGTTCCAGAACTCAGTCTCTAAGGGGAATCACACCAGAGTTCAAGCCCTGGTGGACGCAGTCATCTCTTCCAACTACCACACAAATTACCACAATTAAAACAAGAACCCTCCCATATGGCCCTCATCTTCTTTCATATAGACACTCATCATAATCTGGCTGGAGTTTTCCATGAGGGGCGCAGACCAAGACAGTGTCCCAAATAAACTCCTTTGCCCCTCATTTGCCTAAAGTCAAGGTGGCCTGGACACATATCCTGTGAACCAAAAGTGATCAAATAGGCCTGCCATTAATACCGCTCCAATTTGAGGACTACTGTCTGTGGGGTTTAGATTCTTTATGTGAATTTTAGTCATGAGAAAACCCAAGCACAATGGGCTAGCCTCTGCAGGTTTTGTAGAACTTTTTTGACCCAAAGGATCCCATTCTCACTTGATGGAGGTCAGGAACCTTACAGAGGAAGTCGAGAGACTTCATCCCAATAATTGTTCTTTTGGCGAATTTTCTTTTGGATGCACACATGGTAACTTTCTTTAGATCCATCAGGTGCTGAGAATCTAAGCCACAGCCACACACAGGGCCAAGGGCCTGATTCAGACACATCCCTTTCCAAAGCAATTAAGGAAAGTGCCACAGGTATGCCCATTCATTTCCATTTGAAAACTGTTTTCTTCAGGCTTCACAAAGGGGTGGCCTGAGGCAAAGACCTTCCTGACATTCAGGGCAACAGAACAATAGGTAAGCAAAAGGCCCAAAGCAGGATTTCTCCTCTGAGACTTTCCTGGTCACACTGATATCTGAGTTTTCTGAGATGCTCACCATCACCTACAGCTATCCAGTACATGGCCATGTCACAGAGCTTGGAGGTGGTACATATCTTGGACACAAAACCATGGACCTATTCTTGAGATTGGCCGGAATTCAGGACGAAAATAGAAACTTAGGAAGGTAGCAGGTGTTGCTCATCCATAAGGCAAGCTACAGTCCATTCATAAACGGGGCAATATGAATGCTGAGAAGCTTTCTACTAGACACGACACATCCATTGATGAATTCTCTTTTCTAATGTCTACAACCACGGAAACAGTGGAATACACAGACATAGAAACACTCGCCCTGTGAAAAGACTTACTAGAAACAGTCCACTTCAAATGAAACAAACCGACTGTCCTACTTATTCTCAGAAAATGAGACAAAACCACAAACCCACAACCACACCCACAAAGGCACCTCCTTCCCCTAAGTAGGTCTGTGACTATCCAGAGTGTCCTCTGACTTGTGGGCCATAATATGTTCCCCCAAAATGGCCTTTCCTGTCTCAGATCTTGTCTCCTTGGCCAACTCTGTGAACTTCTTAGGAGCCAACGGTGAGCAACTACCTGCTTTCTCATGAAAAACCCTGCATCCGAGCTTTCCTGGCATTTGGCCTTCCTCACATCTGTAGGTGCCAAAAAATACTGACCCTGTCCTTGGTAAATCCAAACAAGTGAGACCACTGGGACTGGGACTTGGATTGGCTCTGTGTGCCTGGCTTCCTGGATCCCACGTTCAGAGAGTTCCATCACCAAGAAAGTGAGGTGAGGTCACTTCCTTCCTGAACTGAATGAGGGCACTGTCTTGGCAGCCACTTTGTCCTAACTGTTTCTTCCAAGGGTCCCAAGAGATTGAGGCTGCCCCTACTTCCTGTGACATTTTCACAAGTTAGAATGGTATATCAACCAAAGGCACCCAGGAATAGATCTCCACACAGGCCTGGTTTGGTCCATGATCTCTACATTAAAAAAAATCTGATTCAGACACAACCTTTTATCCTGACCGGGTTGTTTGCCATGGAAGATGACTTTTGGTCTCTCAGGTCCTTTATTGCTTCGTACATCTTCTCCAGGGATCATTTCTGCATGGACCTTTGAGGTTCTCAGCAGGTGGAAGTTTTTCTACATTTCTGTATTGTAATATCAACTCCTTCCCTGCTCTTCTGTAAAGTTAGATTGAGGGAACAGTGTCCGGTTATGGTTAAAAACATGCTCGATTTGGGTTAGAAATCATTTTGCTGGATGAATGATCGTATTGAGAACTTGCTATGTGTAGAAGAATATATAGGTGAAATATATGTATGAAAAAAGAAATCTAAGTCTGATTTGAAGCCCAGAAGGGCATTGGGCCCTTGATAGGGATACGTGGTGTTGAATTACGTTCTGCAGAGTTGTCTCAGATAAATCGATATACAATGGCATAGCACCTTGTACGTTGCATGAATTAATGTAGAAGGAACATCAAGTCAAAAAGTCATAGTCGGTAGTGAAAGGTTAATAAAATTAATAAAATAGGTACTTGTCACTTCCTGTTTTTCTGTATGCATAACAAAACACTGTTGAAATCTTGAGAAATGTTTGCTAATCTTGTTCTAGAATGTACTGTTCCCAACAGCCGAACTGCAGAATGTACTCCCTCACTCGGTGTCATGCAAACCGCCCACTCGCCCTTACCCATCACTGAACTTCCCTCTCTTCCCTCTCCAAGGAAAGTTTATAAGCTCTGCTTAAGCTGTTCTCAGAGGTCTCTGCTCTACTTAATTTAGCTCTGAGCTCCAGCATGCTGGACCACAAATAAACCCTTTGCTGTTGCATGAGACAGTCTCTTGGTAGTATCTTCCTCTGACACTCGCCTGACCTTTACATATTGAGGTTCCACCGAGTTCCAGCAGTGGCGGACGAGAGACCCCAACGGGCTCCTCTGGGAGCAAGTAAGGCGCCTCTTTCCGGTTTCAGGTTTCTTGTTAGGGCTTGGCAAAATTGCTGGCGATGAAGAGCCTGGGCTCTCTCCGACGGTGGCTGAGAGACGTGTCACAGAGACAAAGGGCACCTCTCTGGAGGACCCCGCAGAGAACTCGGGAAATCAAGGAACAATAGTCTTCTCGACTCAGTGATATTTTCTTTTAGATTCGTTATTGCCATACCATTGGGTTTTGCCGGCTACTCATTCCTGGTCTCAGTGTTGGACGTTCATTGCCTGTCTTTATGGTCTTGTCTTATCTGTGTCGTGTGTCCTTGCTTTTACTGTTTGTGGAACTTTCATTATGGAACAGAGCACGTCAATGCCTCTGTCCCTGACCCTTTATCACTGGACCAAAGTCCGCTTAAGGGCTCAGAATCTTTCTTTTTTTAGTAAAACGCTGGACCTGGCAGAATCTCTGTGCCTCAGAATGGCCCATCTTTGGAGTCGTATGGCCCCTAGAAGGATCTTTCTACTTCCCACTAATTTAAAAAGTCAGAGGTATTGTCTTTCAGCCAGTGCCACATAGCCATCCGGATCAACAGCCATATATCTTAACTTGGCAGGACCTCTGCAAATCTTCTCCTCCATGGGTGAAGCCTTTCCTTGCCCCTACCTCTGCTCCTACTCCTTCCCCCATGATCTCTCAAACCCTCTCAACCTCCTCCTCCTCCACCCTCTGTTCTCCCTGAGTCACAGATTTGACTCTACTGGACTCTTTTCCCCCTCCTTATCCCCTGCCCTCGTCCCCTAACACACAACACACTCTAAGTGATTCCGCTGCTGCTGACTAAGCCTCTCTACCATTGGAGGAAGCTAAGCGAGTAATAGGATCGGACAATGTACCTATGTTCATGGCCCAGGTAAGTCAGGGGTTAGCCAGGAACCTGGGGATTAATTGGAAGTTAAATTGTGCTTATTGACCACAGAGTTCAAGACAAGTAGAAAGAATGAATAGAACCATTAAAGAGACCTTAACGAAATTAAGCTTAGAGACCAGCATAGGATTGGACTATGCTCCTGCCTTATGCAATGTTTCATGCAAGAAAAAATCCCTTTGTTTCTTTGAGTAACCTTACCACGTGTGAAATTCTTTATGGTGGCCCTCCTCCAGTAGGGGACCTAAGCCCAACTGTAAGACCTAAAGATCCTTTCCACTCCCCCTTGCTTGACAGACTTAAAGATCTTGAAAGAACTCAGTAATACCTGTGAAAACAGCTGGCCACTGCCTACCCAACTGGGAACCAGGGGATTCCACATCCATATCAAGTAAGAGATTTCATCTATGTAAGATGATATCAGGTGTCATCCCTGGTACCCCGCTGAAAAGGACCATACCAGGTGCTATTATAACACCTACAGTGGTAAACGTAAACAGAATCACTTCCTGGATCCATGCCTCTCATCTCAAGCCTGCTCCCTGTACAGAATCTTTCTGGAAACTGAAAAAGACTGGTAACAGTTTCAAATTGTGTATTCGCAATGTTAATAAGGTTATATACTCTCCCCTTGGCTACAAGTAGTCCTAACCCTCATCAGCCCATTAAGCAGTGATGGCTGATCACAAATCCTACTGGAAAAGATGTATGGTCTATCTCGCATACAGCCCCCTTAGGGACCTGGTGGCCATCTCTCCACCCAGACATTTGTTAGCTGGCTATAGGTATTTCCTATTGTGATATCACTGATGAACAGGATCCCACTAAAATACCATTAAATCCCTTCTGTACCATAGATAATGGAAACAAACATTATGGATGTAGGGACACGCGAGCCAGATGCAGGTTGGCTAGTCTAGATTACTAAGTTTGCCTGGCAGACTACCAAAGCCACAAAGAGTAACGGCTGTGTGGGGGAAAAGCCGACTTTTTCTGTATGTCATGGGAATGTGTGCATACAGGGGCTGCCTGATGGAACCCCAATTCTTCATCAAATTCAGTACACAGCATTGGCCACATTACCAATTAGACAACCAAAAACTATGGCACCCAGAGGGGTCTCTGGATCCTCAAATTTTGCGTGACCTTTTTGACTTCTGCAAGTGCTCAAAAGAGTGAAAGGAAATTCCCCTATGTGGAAGCCTTTTCCCTCCTTCACTCACATCCTGAACTATGCTTCTCCAATAGATCATTATCCTCAGCCTTCTGCTCCAGACCCTCTGCTGTCACTCCCATCTCAGCAACTTGATTTCTCCCCTCCAATAACTAGATCAGAAACCCAAAGCTCCACCAGTTCTCTGACCATCGCCCCCTTGCTGAGGTAGCAGGTACATAGGTACCGCTCCACCGACTCATTCCTCTCATCTCCTGTCAGTGCCCTCACTGGGTCCCACCAGGTCCTCTTACCAGCTAACCCAAAGCTCAAATGAGCTGAGGAGAGCCCTGAGACCCTTATCCAAGATGTAATATAATTGGCCTTTAAAGTTGCTTTGTCATCACTGAAAACAGGTTACTAAAATTTAAAGTCCCTCACAGGATTTTGTGATCCTCACTCCCGTCTTTCACTCTGCTCTACCTGATCTACTGCTCAAGTTTGCTGCTAGGAAATTCCCAATACCCTTTCGCATTATTCTTTTACATCTCTCTTTTCTCTCATTCTCAGATCCTCGGAGGTGCTCTCAGCCCCAACTTCCCCGTCTTTCCCCCTCTGTACCAGGCCCACAGAAAAGTCTTAAATGACCTTCTTCAGAAGTCTTCACCATGGCTGAGTTTTGAACTTTCAGCCAAACAGTCCCAATAAAGACTTTAATGTAGATAAACATTCTTTTTTGTATTGCCCTGTTCTACTTAGCCACTGGGTAAAAATCTCAGTACTTCTAAGCTAGACAACCCCTAACTAGTTTTTCACAAAATATGTGAACAAGTCCTCTGGCCTTCAGCTGGGGCTTCACAGAGATGGCTACATTTCTAAGATAAAGAAATTACCAACCGGGCTCCATGGTAACAGCTGGCAGGGGGAAAATAAGAAAGGGAAGAAAAAGCTCTCCTCCTCCCAGGTGTCCTTGAAAAGTTAACTTGCCCAGAACAGAAGGAAAAACAGAAACAAATACTGCTTTTTTAAACTTCTGAAGACTGTGAACTTCTGAGCCCCATCCCTTATATGTTGGGTACAAATTTCTGAAACTACCTAAACTTGAGTTTCAGGGGATTAATTGATTACAATAGAAGCAATGCCCTCTCAATCCGGTTGCAACCAAATACGACTGTTTCCCTCTCTTGAGTGCTATCTTAGGTGCCTTGCTTTGTCAGTGACTACAACAGCATAATTCTATATACTTAAACATCGTTTATGTTTTCATGAAATGATCAAGATATGTGATAAATTGTGTAATGGTGCAGATGTTTCCCAGAGTGCTCTATCATGACGCAGGTTCATTTGAGGATCAAATAGGGGGGGCATACAACCGGTTCCACTGGGAACATATATCCCTCACTTTAGCCATCCTATTAGGAATAGGAGTTGTTGCACGGGTGGGCAGAGGAACCAGTGGCATTGTCCATGGGACACAAAAGATGACCCAATTAGAAGCAGCAATAGAGCAAAAGTAAGATATTAGAAACCTCCTTCAGGGCTTTGCATGAAACTTTAACCTCTCTCTCTGAAGTTGTTTTACAGAACAATTGAGGGTTGGACCTCCTCTTCATTAGAGAAGGGGGCCTTTGTGCTGCATTGAGGGAAGAATGTTGTTTTTATGCTGACTATACTGGAGTTGTAATAAAATCTATGAGTAAATTTAAAAGACACCTTGAAGAGCATCAACAAGTGAGAGAGGCCCAAAAAGGGTGGCTTGAGTCTTGGTTCACACAGTCCTCCAGGTTAACTACGTTTTTATCAACCCTTGCCGGTCCAATAATAATCCTCATATTATTGCTAACTATAAAACCCTGTTTGCTCAACCGTGTAATGTCTTTTCTCCAGGCTCAAATTGGACGACTTAAACTTATGGTAATACCCCACTAGCAGACATTGAATGTTACACCCTCCAAAGATCATTTTTATGATTAAAATTAGCCAGAAGAAGAAGTGGGGAATGAAATATTAATAAAATAGGTACTTGTCACATCTTGTTTTTCTGTATGCTTAACAGAACACTGTTGAAATCTTGAGAAATGTTTGCAAATCTTGTTCCCAGAATGTTCTATCCCCAGCTGCCAAATTGCAGAATGTACTCCCTCTCCCAGTTGCATGCAAACTGCCCACTCGCCCTGACCCATCAATACAATTCCCTCCCTTCCCTCTCCAGGGAAAGTATATAAGCTCTACTTCAGCTATTCTCAGGGCTATCAGTTCTATTCAGGTGAGCTCTGAACCCCAGCATGCTGGACACCCAATAAACCCTTTGATGTTGCATGAGATAGTCTGTTGGTAGTCTCCTCCTCTGAAGCTCGCACCACATTTACTTGGATGATTAAATGTAGAAGAGAACATCCAGTCAAAAAGGGATAGTCTGTAGCATTAGGAAGATAGTCAATAAGTTTAGGAAGAAGGGTGAGTATAAGATTTGGAACAAAAGTTTCTTAGCAATAGGATTTCGATTAGAGAGTGAATGTAAATGTCAGCACAGGTGAAGAGTCAGTCACAATGATGAACTGGGGAAAATATGTAGGAAAGCATATATCAATATAGACATTACAAAATCAGGCAGAGTATAAAGTGAGTGATAGGATTAGACATTTTGAACAGTGTTGAGTTTAAATATATAATCTTAGGAAGAAACAAATATGTAGTCACAAATAGGATTGACATTTGAGAGCATTGGGCAAATTTCAGGTGGATGAATATTTCTGAGAATAATCTTGTGAATAGTTGATTATAAATCCACATACATGAACATGAATGAATTTAGGGAGTGAATATAAGACACATATATTTCATATTTTGAAAAATCTGGAGAGTGTATATATATATATATATATATATATATATATATATATATATATATATATACACACACATATATATACATATACATAAAACACACACACAGACAAAAAAGTAGCAATATATATGTCAATCAAAATTCATTATAAAATATATACCATCCACAGATCTAAAAATATTCATTTTACTGAACATGGATTTATGTATAATGCTGTTCAACTAGCAAGCTCACCCATAGGTTGAATATTCAGTTCCAACAGGGTTTAGTAGGAGTGATCTCTTCTAACAATTTGTATCTGCCAAGTCAGCCACCTCACAAGAATGTACGTGTGGTACCAGATAGGAATCTATATGTGCATATAAGAATACAGAGAAAGGGAGACAGGAATTCACATATTTGTTAACCTTAAAAATACAAGGAAAACTATTTCAACAAACAATTGACTAGATTTATAACTCCAACTCTGTATCATGCAAAAGGCAAGTCCATCTATACACCATGCCTACTCTGAACTGCTTGTATTTCTATTCTTCATGGGTTATTTTTCTCCATCATATTAGGATTAGTAGTCAGAGTCTGGTAGGGTATGGGTTAGAGTCAGGTATTCAGTATTTTGAATTGAAAATAGGACACTGAATCCAATGTGTATGCAAATATATGCTACGGAAAAATCTTCCCACTCTCCTCCAGAACAATGCCTTGACATTACCTTCGCCCCAAGTAAGACACAATTAGAGGAGAAGAGTTAGAAAATCTGTGAATACATATCTAGAATGGAAAATGCTCCAGATTTCACATCTTTGGAGGTGGTAGAAGAGTTTCCAAAAGTAAGAGACAGGGTAAACACTCCACAAACATGGAGCTCTGCTGGCCAAAAGACTTTTTGAGAATCTGCCTCTGAGGTTGGGCACTTGAAATATATGTTGTTGTCAGGAGCTTTAGCTTTATTTGTAGTGAAACCATCAAAGCTGGATCTGCATCTATGTGACCTGGAGGAAATGGTTACTTATTTTCAAATAAAAATGAGGCAGCAGTGATGAATTCTCTTTTTGTAGGTAAACTTTGGCCACTGAGGGCTAAGGGTCTTCCCGTGTGGACTGTGAAACCAATGGTCATCTTCCAATTTTCGTGGTGTTTCTTGCTGCTGCACTGGGAGTTTGGTATTTGCTTCATGAAATACAACGAGTTCAAATGGGACACAGTGCTGAAGGGAGTTCCGTCAGGTGTGGTTGGCAGGGTCTCCAGGAGAATGCACCAACCAGGGTTCTATCTCAAGTAGCTTGCCCCCTTGACAATAGCAACATGATACTGAACATTGCTCTGAAACCTCTCCATATAAAAATATGCCTTTACATATATGGGTGTGATGGTTGCACCATGTCAGTCACAGCCATTTGGAAGCCAATGGAAGATCCACATGGCCCCACCACAGATGTTTTATCACACATTTGCATAACACAGCTCTAGGCCCACTACTTACCAGGCCCCAACTTACTGGCATCTCTGTTCTACACCATTTTCATGAAACCCAGTCAATCAAGGCCCTGTCTGGTATACTCATGATCATCAACAGGACATCAAAGGTCCTCCAGTGCCAGCTGGTCATCGGAATTTCTAAAATTTCATGGTAATTATCTAGCATTTTTTCACAGATGCATTTGGAGGCAATGTTGGTTTCAATTCATTCAGGAACCATTAAATGGTGAGGAAGCTAATTTCAGGGAAATCTCTGGAGCACTCTCACAGGCAAGTCTACCCAAAGAGTGGCCAAAAAGTCACATGAAGCCAGGCCCATTGAGGTCTACAAAGCTAGGTCCAAGTGTGTTTTGAATCTCAATTATGCCTGACAAGTCTTTCAGAATAAAATCATGTAATATCCTGGCTGTGATTCCCAGTGTTCTGTGGAAAGCCACTCTGGGCATTGATCCCAGGTTCCAATGGCAACTCTCATTCCTGGCCTCCTAAAATCCCAACACAATTCATGTCAATACTTCTCTGAGGTCAGTTCCAGAACTCAGTCTCTAAGGGGAATCACAGCAGAATTCTTGCCCAGGTGGACCCAGTCATCTCTTCCAACTGCCACAAAAATGACCACAATTATAACCAAAACACTCCTACATGGCCCTCATCTTCTACCATAAAGATACTCATCATAACATCTGGATGGAGGTTTTCATGAGAGGCACATCCCAAGACAGTGTACAAAATAAGCTCCCTTGCCCCTCATTTGCCGAATGACAGGGTGGCTTGGACACCCTTCCTGTGAACCAGGAGTGATCAAATAGGCCTGCCCTTAATACTGCTTCGCTTCTCCAATTTGAGGCTCTCTGACTGTGGGGTCTAGATTCTTTTTGTGAATTGGAGTCATGAGAAAAGCCAAGCACCTCTGCAGAGATTTGAAGAACTCATTTCACCCAAAGGATCCCTATTCTGACATGATGGATTTCAGAAACCTAACAAAGGAAGGCAATATAATTCATGCACATTGATTGAACGTTTTTCCATTTTGGTTTAAATGCACATATGGGATCTTTCTTTACATCCATCAGGTGCTGAGAATCTAAGTCACAGCCTAAAACAGGGCAAAGGGCCTGAATCAGACACATTATTTTCCAATGAAATTAAGCAAAGAGCCAGAGGTGATGCACATTCATTTCCATTTGAAAACTGTTCTCTTCAGGCTTAACAAAGGGGTTGCATGAGATATAGACCATTCTGATATTCAGGGCAACAGAAGAATAGGTAAGCAAAAGGCCCAAAGCAGGGTATCTCCACTGAGACTTTCCTGGTCACACTGATATCTGAGTTTTCTGAGATGCGGGCCATTCCATTCAGGTATCCAGTACATGGCCATGTCAAAGACCTTGGATTTGGTACATATCTTGGACACATAACCATGAGCCTATTCTAGAGAGTGGCCAGAATTCAGGAAGAAAACAGGGACTTAGGAAGGTATTAGGTGTTGCCCGTGCATAAGGCAAGCCACACTCCATTCATAAATTGGGCAGGATGAATGCTGGGAAGCTTTATACTAGACATGACACATCCATTGCTGCATTCTCTTTTCTCATGTCTACTACCACAGGCACAGTGGGATACACAGACATGGAAACACTCACCTTGTCAAACGACTTACCAGAAACAGTTCACTCCAAAACAAACAAACCGCCATTCCTACCTATTTTCAGAACATGAGACAAACCACAAACCCACACCCACTCCCAAAAAGTCACCTCCTTCCCCAAGTAGGTGTGTGACTAACCAGAGTGTCCTCTGACTGTTGACCATACTCTGTTCTTCCGAAATGGCCTGTCCTCTCTCAGATCTGTTTTCCTTGGCGAACTCTGTAAAGTTGTAAGGAAAAAATGGAGAGCTACTACCTACTTTCTCAGGAAAGTTCCCTCTTCAGAGCTCTCCAGGCATTTGGTAATCCTCACTTCAGTAGGTACCAAGAATGACTGACTCTATCCTTGCTAAATCCAAACAAGTGAGCCCACTGGGACTGGGACTGAAACTGCATCTGGGTACCTGGCTCCTTGGATACAAAGTTCAGAGAGTTCCATCACCAAGGAAATGAGGTATGTCACATTCTTTGGAACTGAATGAGGTCACTGCCTTGGCAAATGTATATCTTATGATGTACAAAAACTGAAGAAATAATAATGTACCAGTGTCGAATACAAATGAATGACAAATTACATATCATGTCCCATAGGATTCTACTTGCATTGATGTTAGACTGCGTCAGTTACTGTAGAATAATTAGCATTTGTATGCACCATTCACTGAAGTTAGTTTTCAGTACTAGGAAACAAATATGTATTTCAGGTGGATGAATATTTCTGATCATAATCTTGTGAAATGTGGATTATAAATCCACATACATGAAATTGAATGAATTTAGAGAGTGTATATTACACACATATATTTCATATTTTGAAAAACTTGGAGAGTATATCTATATCTATATCTATATCTGTATATACACACACACACACACAACACTCACAGACATTAAAAAGTACCAATATAAATGCCAATCGAAATTCATCAGTAAATATGTATCATCCACAAATGCAAAAATATTTATTTTACTGAACATGAGTTAATGTATAATGTTGTTCTACTAGGACGCTCTCCTATAGGTTGAATTTTCATTTCCAACAGCATTTAGGAGGAGTGAACTCTTCTCACAATTTGTATCTGCCAAGACAGCCAACTCACAAAAATGTACGTGTGATACCTGGTAGGATTCTATATATGCATATAAATATACATGTGTGAATAAGCTACAGAAAAGGGAAACAAGAATTCACATATTTGTTAAGTTTAAAAACACATGGAGAATATTTCAATTAAAATTTGACTAGATTTATAACTCCTACCTTATATAATGCAAATGTCAAGTCCAACTATACAACATGTCTCCTCTGAAGTGCTTGTATTTCCATTGTGTTGGGTTAATTTTCTCCATTATATTAGGATGAATAGTCTGAGACTACTAGGTATGTGTTAGTGTCAGGGATTCAGTATTTCGAATGGAAAATTGGAAAATGAATCCAATGTGTATGTAAATATATGCTGCACAAATATCCTCCCGCTCTCATCCAGAACAATGCCTTGACATTACCTTCACCCCAAGTAAGACACAATTAGAGGAGAAGAGTTACAAAATCAGTGAATACGTATCTGGAATGGAAAATGCTCAGGAGTTCACAACCTTGGAGGTGGTAGAGGAGTTTCCAAAACTAAGGGACAGGGTAAACACTCCACCAACATGGAGCTCTGCTGGCCTAAAAACTTTTTGAGAAACTGCCTCTGAGCTTCCACACTTGAAATATATGTTGTTTTCAGGAGATTTGGCTTCCTCTGTAGTGAGACCATCAAAGCTGGGTCTGCATCTATGTGACCTGGAGGACATGGTTTCTTATTTTCCAATGAACAAGATGAAGCAGTGCTGAATCCTCTCTTTGTAGGTAAACTGAGGCCACTGGGGACTAAGTGTCTCCCCGTGTGGACTGTGATGGCATTTGGTCCTCCTCCAATTTGTGGTGTTTTTGCTGCTGCACTGTGAGTTTGGTATTTGTTTCACGAAATACTAGGAGCTAACCTGGGACACAGTGCTGGAGGGAGTTCTGTCACGTGTGGTGGGTCAGGGTCTGCAAGAGAATGCACCAACTAGGCTCCTATCTCTCACAGCTTGCCCCATTGCCCCCTTGTCCATATCAACCTGATTCTTAATTTTCCTCTGAAAACTCTAAATATTACAAGATGCCTTTACATATAAGGGTCTGCTGGCTGCACCATGTAAGTTACAAGCGATTTGGAATTCAATGGTAGATCCACATGGCCCTACCACGGATGTTTTATCAAACACCTCCCCACCACTGCTCTAGACCCACTACTCAGCAGGCTCCAACTTACTGGCATCTCTGTTCTACACCATTTTCATGAAACTCAGTAAATCAAGGCACTGTCTGGTATACTCATGATGAGCAACAGGACATCCAATATTTCTCCAGTGCCACCTGGTCATAGGAATTTCAAAAATTTCATGGTATTTATCTAGCCATTTTTCAAGCATGAAGTTGGAGGCACTGTGGGTTTCAGTTCATTCAGCAAACATTAAATGGTGAGGAAGCTCATTTCAATGAAATCTCTGGAGAACTCTCACAGGCACGGCTTCCCAAAGAGTGGACAAAAGGTCACATTAGGCCAGGCCCATTGAGGTCTACAATGTGAGGTCCATGTGTGTTTTGACTCTCAACTATGGCTGCCATTTCTTTAAGAATAAAATCATGTGATATCCTTGCTGAGATTCCCAGGCCTCTGTGGAAATCCACCCGGGGCCTAGGTCTCAGTTTCCAAGAGCGACTTTCATGCGTGGCCTCTTAAAATCGCAACAAAATTCATGGCAATGCTTCTCTGAGTTCAGTTCCAAAACCCAGTCTCTAAGGGGAATCACACCAGAGTTCAAGCCCACGTGGACCCAGTCATTTTTTCCAATGCAACACAAATGACCAAAATTAAAACCAAAACACTCCCACATGGCCTTCATCTTATTCCATATAGTCAATCATCTTAACCTCTGAGTGGAGGTTTCCATGAGGGGCGCAGCCCAAGACAGTGTCCAAAATCAGCTCGTTTGCCCCTCATTTGCCTAAAGTCAGGGTAGCCTGGACACCGTTTCTGTGAACCAGGAGTGAACAAATAAGCCTGCCGTTAATACTTCTTTGTTTCTCCAATTTGAGGCCTACTGATTTTAGGTATCGATTCTTTAGGTGATTTAGAGTCATGCGAAAACACAAGCACCTCTGCAGGGCTTTGAAGAACTCATTTGACCCAAAGAATCCCTATTGTTATTTGATGGAGTGCAGGAACCTAACAGAGGAAGGCAAGAGACTTCATCCACAATGAATGATATTTTTTGCCATTTTGCTTTTGGAAGCTCACATGGGATCATTCTTAAGATCCATCAGGTGCTGAGAATCTAAGTCACAGCCACACACAGGTCCAAGAGGCTGATAAAGAGGCACAGGTGAGGCCCATTCATTTCCATTTGAAAACTGTTTTCTTCAGGCTTCACAAAGGGGTGGCCTGAGGCAAAGACCTTCCTGACATTCAGTGCAACACAACAATAAGTAAGCAAAAGGCCCAAAGCAGGGTTTCCGCACTGAGACTTTCCTGGTCACACTGATATCTGAGTTTTCTGAGATGCTCGCGATTCTCTTCAGCTATCCAGTACATGGCCATGTCACAGAGCTTGGAGGTGGTACATATTTTGGACACAAATCCATGAGCCTATTCTGGAGAGTGGCCAGAATTCAGGAAGAAAACAACAACTTAGAAAGATAGCAGGTGTTGCAAATTGATAAGACAAGCTGCAGTCCATTCATATATTGGGCAGGATGAATTATGGGAAGATTTATACTAGACAGGACACATCCATTAATGCATTCTCTTTTCTAATGTCTACAACAACGGACACAGTGGGATACACAGAAACAGAAACACTCGCCATGTCAAATGACTTACTAGAAACTGTCCACTCCAAACCAAACAAACCGCCTTTCCTATCTATTCTCAGAACATGAGACAAAACAACAAACCCACACCCACTCCCACAAAGGCACCTCCTTCCCCCAAGTAGGTCTGTGACTATCCAGAGTGTCCTCTGACTGGTGGGCCATACTATGTTCCCCCGAAATGGCCTGTCTTCTCTCAGACCTTGTTTCCTTGACCAACTCTGTGAAGATGTCAGGAAAAAGTGGTTAGCCACTACCTGTTTTCTCAGGAAAGGTCCATCTTCAGAGCTCTCCTGGCATTTGGCCATCCTCACATCATTAGGTACCAAGAAAACTGACTCTGTCCTTGGTAAATCCAAACAAGTGAGCCCACTGGGACTGGGACTGCGACTGCCTCTGGGTGCCTGGCTTCTTGGATACCATGTTCAGAGAGTTCCATCACCAAGGAAATGAGGTATGTCACATTCTTTGGAACTGAATGAGGTCACTGCCTTGGCAACCACTTTGTCCTAACAGTTGCTTCCAAGGGTAACATAAGATGGAGGTTGCCCCTACTTCCTGTGACACATTCATAAGGTAAAATGTATATCACCATTGGCACCCGGGAACAGCTCTCCACTCAGCCCTGGTTTGGTCCATCTTCTGTACAATAAGAAGAGAGAGAGGCAGATTCAGACACATCCCTTCATCCTGACCAGTTTTTTTGCCATGGAAGATGACTTTTGCTCTCTCAGGTGCTTCATACCTGCCTACAACTTCTCCAGGTATCATTTGTGCATGGACATTTGAGGTTCTCATCAGGTGGAAGGTCCCCAACTTTCCTGTATTCTAAGAATCACTCTGTCTCTGCTCTTCTGTAAAATGATTGAGGGAACAGTGTATACTTGGGGTTAAAAACAGGTTTGATTTGGGTTACGAGTGATTCTGTGTGATGAATAATGGTATTGGGAACCTGCAATATTTACAAGAATATAGAGGTGAAATGTAAGTAGGAAAACAGAAATCTAGGTATGATTTGAAGCCCAGAAGGGTTTTGCCCTTGATTGGGATACTTAGCTTTGAATGATGTTCTGCAAAGATGCGTCAGATAATCCGATATACAATGGCATAGGACCTTGTACATTGGATGATTGAATTTAGAAGAGAACATCCAGTCAAAAAGGGATATTCAGTAGGATTAGGAAGATAGTCGGTAGGTTTAGGAAGAAGAGTGAGTATAGGATTTGGACCAAAAGTTCTTTAGCAATAGACTTTCGGTTGTTGAGTGAATGTAAATGTCAGCACATATGAAGAGTCAGTCACTATGTTGAACTGGGGAAAATATGTAGAAAAGCAGATATCAATAGAAACATTACGAAATCAGGCAAAGTATAAAGTGAGTGATAGAATTAGACATTTTCAACAGGGTTGAGTTTGAATATATAAATTAGGAAAAAAACAAATATGTAGTCACCAATAGGATTGACAATTGACAGCATTAGGCAACCTGGACATGGATGTTTTTAGAAATCCATGTTCACTTTCCATTTAGGCTTTGGTACAATCATAAGTGTGACCTTTCCATTTTTTGTCCAGAATATTACTGTGATAATGAGGTGACATGAGTATTTCTTTCACCATTTCTGGGAGCAATATATTGAAGATGTAAAATGAGAATCGGGGGTACAAAGAGGTGTACCGTGTTTCTAGGAACATAGAGAAAAAGCATGAATAGACAATACTGTGAATAAATAATATAACTTTTTTGAACTTTAAATTATGAATTGAACTGATATCTGAAAAATTAAAGGAAATCGTATATTGATATAGAATCATTCATTCCAACCAGGTATATATGTAATGGAAATATTTGTGTTTAGGTTTATCATGAAGAGTGTGTGAGTTTTGCTTCAAAATGATTATGGAAATTCAAAATAATGTGTTTGGAAAAAAGTCTCATGAAAAGACCAGTCAAGAAACCCTGACAATACATGTGTTCTGAAGCAAGAAGTGGTGAAAGTTGAAACAAATGCTTATTAATTTGTGAACTTGTGGATGAAATGTATATCCTGTGATGTGCAAAAACTGAAGAAACAATAATGTACCAGAGTCGAATACAAATGAATGACAAATTACATATCATGTCCCATAGGAGTCTACTTGCATTGATGTTAGACTGGGTCAGTTACTGTAGAATAATTAGGATTTGTATGCACCATTCACTGAAGTTAGTTTTCAGTACTAGGAAACAAATATGTATTTCAGGTGGATGAATATTTCTGATTATAATCTTTTGAAAAGTGGATTATAAATCCACATACATGAAATTGAATGAATTTAGAGAGTGTATATTACACACATATATTTCATATTTTGAAAAACTTGGAGAGTATATCTATGTCTATATCTATATCTGTATATACACACACACACACACAACACTCACAGACATTAAAAAGTACCAATATAAATGCCAATCGAAATTCATCAGTAAATATGTATCATCCACAAATGCAAAAATATTTATTTTACTGAACATGAGTTAATGTATAATGTTGTTCTACTAGGACGCTCTCCTATAGGTTGAATTTTCATTTCCAACAGCATTTAGGAGGAGTGAACTCTTCTCACAATTTGTATCTGCCAAGACAGCCAACTCACAAAAATGTACGTGTGATACCTGGTAGGATTCTATATATGCATATAAATATACATGTGTGAATAGGCTACAGAAAAGGGAAACAAGAATTCACATATTTGTTAAGTTTAAAAACACATGGAGAATATTTCAATTAAAATTTGACTAGATTTATAACTCCTACCTTATATAATGCAAATGTCAAGTCCAACTATACAACATGTCTCCTCTGAAGTGCTTGTATTTCCATTGTGTTGGGTTAATTTTCTCCATTATATTAGGATGAATAGTCTGAGACTACTAGGTATGTGTTAGTGTCAGGGATTCAGTATTTCGAATGGAAAATTGGAAAATGAATCCAATGTGTATGTAAATATATGCTGCACAAATATCCTCCCGCTCTCATCCAGAACAATGCCTTGACATTACCTTCACCCCAAGTAAGACACAATTAGAGGAGAAGAGTTACAAAATCAGTGAATACATATCTGGAATGGAAAATGCTCAGGAGTTCACAACCTTGGAGGTGGTAGAGGAGTTTCCAAAACTAAGGGACAGGGTAAACACTCCACCAACATGGAGCTCTGCTGGCCTAAAAACTTTTTGAGAAACTGCCTCTGAGCTTCCACACTTGAAATATATGTTGTTTTCAGGAGATTTGGCTTCCTCTGTAGTGAGACCATCAAAGCTGGGTCTGCATCTATGTGACCTGGAGGACATGGTTTCTTATTTTCCAATGAACAAGATGAAGCAGTGCTGAATCCTCTCTTTGTAGGTAAACTGAGGCCACTGGGGACTAAGTGTCTCCCCTTGTGGACTGTGATGGCATTTGGTCCTCCTCCAATTTGTGGTGTTTTTGCTGCTGCACTGTGAGTTTGGTATTTGTTTCACGAAATACTAGGAGCTAACCTGGGACACAGTGCTGGAGGGAGTTCTGTCACGTGTGGTGGGTCAGGGTCTGCAAGAGAATGCACCAACTAGGCTCCTATCTCTCACAGCTTGCCCCATTGCCCCCTTGACCATATCAACCTGATTCTTAATTTTCCTCTGAAAACTCTAAATATTACAAGATGCCTTTACATATAAGGGTCTGCTGGCTGCACCATGTAAGTTACAAGCGATTTGGAATTCAATGGTAGATCCACATGGCCCTACCACGGATGTTTTATCAAACACCTCCCGACCACTGCTCTAGACCCACTACTCAGCAGGCTCCAACTTACTGGCATCTCTGTTCTACACCATTTTCATGAAACTCAGTAAATCAAGGCACTGACTGGTATACTCATGATCAGCAACAGGACATCCAATGTTTCTCCAGTGCCACCTGGTCATAGGAATTTCAAAAATTTCATGGTATTTATCTAGCCATTTTTCAAGCATGAAGTTGGAGGCACTGTGGGTTTCAGTTCATTCAGCAAACATTAAATGGTGAGGAAGCTCATTTCAATGAAATCTCTGGAGAACTCTCACAGGCACGGCTTCCCAAAGAGTGGACAAAAGGTCACATTAGGCCAGGCCCATTGAGGTCTACAATGTGAGGTCCATGTGTGTTTTGACTCTCAACTATGGCTGCCATTTCTTTAAGAATAAAATCATGTGATATCCTTGCTGAGATTCCCAGGCCTCTGTGGAAATCCACCCGGGGACTAGGTCTCAGTTTCCAAGAGCGACTTTCATGCGTGGCCTCTTAAAATCCCAACAAAATTCATGGCAATGCTTCTCTGAGTTCAGTTCCAAAACCCAGTCTCTAAGGGGAATCACACCAGAGTTCAAGCCCACGTGGACCCAGTCATTTTTTCCAATGCAACACAAATGACCAAAATTAAAACCAAAACACTCCCACATGGCCTTCATCTTATTCCATATAGTCAATCATCTTAACCTCTGAGTGGAGGTTTCCATGAGGGGCGCAGCCCAAGACAGTGTCCAAAATCAGCTCGTTTGCCCCTCATTTGCCTAAAGTCAGGGTAGCCTGGACACCGTTTCTGTGAACCAGGAGTGAACAAATAAGCCTGCCTTTAATACTTCTTTGTTTCTCCAATTTGAGGCCTAATGATATTCGGTATCGATTCTTTAGGTGATTTAGAGTCATGCGAAAACACAAGCACCTCTGCAGGGCTTTGAAGAACTCATTTGACCCAAGAATCCCTATTGTCATTTGATGGAGTGCAGGAACCTAACAGAGGAAGGCAAGAGACTTCATCCACAATGAATGATATTTTTTGCCATTTTGGTTTTGGAAGCTCACATGGGATCATTCTTAAGATCCATCAGGTGCTGAGAATCTAAGTCACAGCCACACACAGGTCCAAGAGGATGATAAAGAGCCACAGGTGAGGCCCATTCATTTCCATTTTAAAACTGTTTTCTTCAGGCTTCACAAAGGGGTGGCCTGAGGCAAAGACCTTCCTGACATTCAGTGCAACACAACAATAAGTAAGCAAAAGGCCCAAAGCAGGGTTTCTGCACTGAGACTTTCCTGGTCACACTGATATCTGAGTTTTCTGAGATGCTCGCCATTCTCTTCAGCTATCCAGTACATGGCCATGTCACAGAGCTTGGAGGTGGTACATATTTTGGACACAAATCCATGAGCCTATTCTGGAGAGTGGCCAGAATTCAGGAAGAAAACAACAACTTAGAAAGATAGCAGGTGTTGCACATCGATAAGACAAGCTGCAGTCCATTCATATATTGGGCAGGATGAATTATGGGAAGATTTATACTAGACAGGACACATCCATTAATGCATTCTCTTTTCTAATGTCTACAACAACGGACACAGTGGGATACACAGAAAGAGAAACACTCGCCATGTCAAATGACTTACTAGAAACTGTCCACTCCAAACCAAACAAACCGCCTTTCCTATCTATTCTCAGAACATGAGACAAAACAACAAACCCACACCCACTCCCACAAAGGCACCTCCTTCCCCCAAGTACGTCTGTGACTATGCGGAGTGTCATCTGACTGGTGGGCCATACTATGTTCCCCCGAAATGGCCTGTCTTCTCTCAGATCTTGTTTCCTTGACCAACTCTGTGAAGGTGTCAGGAAAAAGTGGTTAGCCACTACCTGTTTTCTCAGGAAAGGTCCATCTTCAGAGCTCTCCTGGCATTTGGCCATCCTCATATCATTAGGTACCAAGAAAACTGACTCTGTCCTTGGTAAATCCAAACAAGTGAGCCCCACTGGGACTGGGACTGCAACTGCCTCTGGGTGCCTGGCTTTTTGGATACCAAGTTCAGAGAGTTCCATCACCAAGGAAATGAGGTATGTCACATTCTTTGGAACTGAATGAGGTCACTGCCTTGGCAACCACTTTGTCCTAACAGTTGCTTCCAAGGGTAACATAAGATGGAGGTTGCCCCTACTTCCTGTGACACTTTCATAAGGTAGAATGTATATCACCATTGGCACCCGGTAACAGCTCTCCACTCAGCCCTGGTTTGGTCCATCTTCTGTACAATAAGAAGAGAGAGAGGCAGATTCAGACACATCCCTTCATCCTGACCAGATTTTTTGCCATGGAAGATGACTTTTGCTCTCTCAGGTGCTTCATACCTGCCTACAACTTCTACAGGTATCATTTGTGCATGGACATTTGAGGTTCTCATCAGGTTGAAGGTCCCCAACTTTCCTGTATTGTAAGAACCACTCTGTCTCTGCTCTTCTGTAAAATGATTGAGGGAACAGTGTATACTTGGGGTTAAAAACAGGTTTGATTTGGATTACGAGTGATTCTGTGTGATGAATAATGGTATTAGGAACCTGCAATATTTACAAGAATATAGAGGTGAAATATAAGTAGGAAAACAGAAATCTAGGTATGATTTGAATCCCAGAAGGGTTTTGCCCTTGATTGGGATACTTAGCTTTGAATTATGTTCTCCAAAGATGCCTCAGATAATTCGATATACAATGGCATAGGACCTTGTACATTGGATGATTGAATTTAGAAGAGAACATCCAGTCAAAAAGGGATATTCAGTAGGATTAGGAAGATAGTCGGTAGGTTTAGGAAGAAGAGTGAGTATAGGATTTGGACCAAAAGTTCTTTAGCAATAGACTTTCGGTTGTTGAGTGATGTAAATGTCAGCACATATGAAGAGTCAGTCACTATGTTGAACTGGGGAAAATATGTAGAAAAGCAGATATCAATAGAAACATTACGAAATCAGGCAAAGTATAAAGTGAGTGATAGAATTAGACATTTTCAACAGGGTTGAGTTTGAATATATAAATTAGGAAAAAAACAAATATGTAGTCACCAATAGGATTGACAATTGACAGCATTAGGCAACCTGGACATGGATGTTTTTAGAAATCCATGTTCACTTTCCATTTAGGCTTTGGTACAATCATAAGTGTGACCTTTCCATTTTTTGTCCAGAATATTACTGTGATAATGAGGTGACATGAGTATTTCTTTCACCATTTCTGGGAGCAATATATTGAAGATGTAAAATGAGAATCGGGGGTACAAAGTGGTGTACCCTGTTTCTAGGAACATAGAGAAAAAGCATGAATAGACCATACTGTGAATAAATAATATAACTTTTTTGAACTTTAAATAATGAATTGAACTGATATCTGAAAAATTAAAGGAAATCGTATATTGATATACAATCATTCATTCCAACCAGGTATATATGTAATGGAAATATTTGTGTTTAGGTTTATCATGAAGAGTGTGTGAGTTTTGCTTCAAAATGATTATGGAAATTCAAAATAATGTGTTTGGAAAGAAGTCTCATTAAAAGACCAGTCAAGAAACCCTGACAATACATGTGTTCTGAAGCAAGAAGTGGTTAAAGTTGAAACAAATGCTTATTAATTTGTGAACTTGTTAATGAAATGTATATCCTGTGATGTGCAAAAACTGAAGAAACAATAATGTACCAGTGTCGAATACAAATGAATGACAAATTACATATCATGTCCCATAGGAGTCTACTTGCATTGATGTTAGACTGGGTCAGTTACTGTAGAATAATTAGGATTTGTATGCACCATTCACTGAAGTTAGTTTTCAGTACTAGGAAACAAATATGTATTTCAGGTGGATGAATATTTCTGATTATAATCTTGTGAAAAGTGGATTATAAATCCACATACATGAACATGAATGAATTTAGAGAGTGTATATTAGACACATATATTTCATATTTTGAAAAATTTGGAGAGTATATCTATATCTATATCTATATCTGTATATACACACACACACACAACACTCACAGACATTAAAAAGTACCAATATAAATGCCAATCGAAATTCATCAGTAAATATGTATCATCCACAAATGCAAAAATATTTATTTTACTGAACATGAGTTAATGTATAATGTTGTTCTACTAGGACGCTCTCCTATAGGTTGAATTTTCATTTCCAACAGCATTTAGGAGGAGTGAACTCTTCTCACAATTTGTATCTGCCAAGACAGCCACCTCACAAAAATGTACGTGTGATACCTGGTAGGATTCTATATATGCATATAAATATACATGTGTGAATAGGCTACAGAAAAGGGAAATAAGAATTCACATATTTGTTAAGCTTAAAAACACATGGAGAATATTTCAATTAAAATTTGACTAGATTTATAACTCCTACCTTATATAATGCAAATGTCAAGTCCAACTATACAACATGTCTCCTCTGAAGTGCTTGTATTTCCATTGTGTTGGGTTAATTTTCTCCATTATATTAGGATGAATAGTCTGAGACTACTAGGTATGGGTTAGTCTCAGGGATTCAGTACTTCGAATGGAAATTTGGAAAATGAATCCAATGTGTATGCAAAAATATGCTGCACAAATATCCTCCCGCTCTCATCCAGAACAATGCCTTGACATTACCTTCACCCCAAGTAAGACACAATTAGAGGAGAAGAGTTACAAAATCAGTGAATACATATCTGGAATGGAAAATGCTCAGGAGTTCACAACCTTGGAGGTGGTAGAGGAGTTTCCAAAACTAAGGGACAGCGTAAACCCTCCACAAACATGGAGCTCTGCTGGCCTAAAAACTTTTTGAGAAACTGCCTCTGAGCTTCCACACTTGAAATATATGTAGTTTTCAGGAGATTTCGCTTCCTCTGTAGTGAGACCATCAAAGCTGGGTCTGCATCTATGTGACCTGGAGGACATGGTTTCTTATTTTCCAATGAACAAGATGAAGCAGTGCTGAATCCTCTCTTTGTAGGTAAACTGAGGCCACTGGGGACTAAGTGTCTCCCCGTGTGGACTGTGATGCCATTTGGTCCTCCTCCACTGTTTGTGGTATTTTTGCTGCTGCACTGTGAGTTTGGTATTTGTTTCACGAAATACTAGGAGCTAAACTGGGACACTGTGCTGGAGGGAGTTCTGTCACGTGTGGTGGGTCAGGGTCTGCAACAGAATGCACCAACTAGGCTCCTATCTCTCACAGCTTGCCCCATTGCCCCCTTGTCCATATCAACCTGATTCTTAATTTTCCTCTGAAAACTCTAAATATTACAAGATGCCTTTACATATAAGGGTCTGCTGGCTGCACCATGTCAGTTACAAGCCATTTGGAATCCAATGGTAGATCCACATGGCCCTACCACGGATGTTTTATCAAACACCTCCCCACCACTGCTCTAGACCCACTACTCAGCAGGCTCCAACTTACTGGCATCTCTGTTCTACACCATTTTCATGAAACTCAGTAAATCAAGGCACTGTCTGGTATACTCATGATCAGCAACAGGACATCCAATGTTTCTCCAGTGCCACCTGGTCATAGGAATTTCAAAAATTTCATGGCATTTATCTAGCCATTTTTCAAGCATGCAGTTGGAGGCACTGTGGGTTTCAGTTCATTCAGCAAACATTAAATGGTGAGGAAGCTCATTTCAATGAAATCTCTGTTGAACTCTCATTGGCACGGCTTCCCAAAGAGTGGACAAAAGGTCAGATTAGGCCAGGCCCATTGAGGTCTACAATGTGAGGTCCATGTGTGTTTTGACTCTCAACTATGGCTGCCAATTCTTTAAGAATAAAATCATGTGATATCCTTGCTGAGATTCCCAGGCCTCTGTGGAAATCCACCCGGGGCCTAGGTCTCAGTTTCCAAGAGCAACTTTCATGCGTGGCCTCTTAAAATCCCAACAAAATTCATGGCAATGCTTCTCTGAGTTCAGTTCCAAAACCCAGTCTCTAAGGGGAATCACACCAGAGTTCAAGCCCACGTGGACCAGTCATTTTTTCCAATGCAACACAAATGACCAAAATTAAAACCAAAACACTCCCACATGGCCCTCATCGTATTCCATATAGTCAATCATCTTAACCTCTAGCTGGAGGTTTCCATGAGGGGCGCAGCCCAAGACAGTGTCCAAAATCATCTCGTTTGCCCCTCATTTGCCTAAAGTCAGGGTAGCCTGGACACCGTTTCTGTGAACCAGGAGTGAACAAATAAGCCTGCAGTTAATACTTCTGTGTTTCTCCAATTTGAGGCCTACTGATTTTAGGTATCGATTCTTTAGGTGATTTAGAGTCATGCGAAAACACAAGCACCTCTGCAGGGCTTTGAAGAACTCATTTGACCCAAAGAATCCCTATTGTCATTTGATGGAGTGCAGGAACCTAACAGAGGAAGGCAAGAGACTTCATCCACAATGAATGATATTTTTTGCCATTTTGGTTTTGGAAGCTCACATGGGATCATTCTTAAGATCCATCAGGTGCTGAGAATCTAAGTCACAGCCACACACAGGCCCAAGAGGCTGATAAAGATACATCCCTTTCCAAAGCAATTAAGCAAAGAGCCACAGGTGAGGCCCATTCATTTCCATTTTAAAACTGTTTTCTTCAGGCTTCACAAAGGGGTGGCCTGAGGCAAAGACCTTCCTGACATTCAGTGCAACACAACAATAAGTAAGCAAAAGGCCCAAAGCAGGGTTTCTGCACTGAGACTTTCCTGGTCACACTGATATCTGAGTTTTCTGAGATGCTCGCCATTCTCTTCAGCTATCCAGTACATGGCCATGTCACAGAGCTTGGAGGTGGTACATACTTTGGACACAAATCCATGAGCCTCTTCTGGAGAGTGGCCAGATTTCAGGAAGAAAACAACAACTTAGAAAGATAGCAGGTGTTGCACATCGATAAGAAAGCTGCAGTCCATTAATATATTGGGCAGGATGAATTATGGGAAGATTTATACTAGACAGGACACATCCATTAATGCATTCTCTTTTCTAATGTCTACAACAACGGACACAGTGGGATACACAGAAACAGAAACACTCGCCGTGTCAAATGACTTACTAGAAACTGTCCAATCCAAACCAAACAAACCGCCTTTCCTATCTATTCTCAGAACATGAGACAAAACAACAAACCCACAATCACTCCCACAAAGGCACCTCCTTCCCCCAAGTAGGTCTGTGACTATCCGGAGTGTCCTCTGACAGGTGGGCCATACTATGTTCCCCCGAAATGGCCTATCTTCTCTCAGATCTTGTTTCCTTGACCAACTCTGTGATGATGTCAGGAAAAAGTGGTTAGCCACTACCTGTTTTCTCAGGAAAGGTCCATCTTCAGAGCTCTCCTGGCATTTGGCCATCCTCACATCATTAGGTACCAAGAAAACTGACTCTGTCCTTGGTAAATCCAAACAAGTGAGCCCACTGGGACTGGGAATGGGACTGCCTCTGGGTGCCTGGATTCTTGGATACCAAGTTCAGAGAGTTCCATCACCAAGGAAATGAGGTATGTCACATTCTTTGGAACTAAATGAGGTCACTGCCTTGGCAACCACTTTGTCCTAACAGTTTCTTCCAAGGGTTACATAAGATGGAGGTTGCCCCTACTTCCTGTGACACATTCATAAGGTAGAATGTATATCACCATTGGCACCCGGGAACAGCTCTCCACTCAGCCCTGGTTTGGTCCATCTTCTGTACAATAAGAAGAGAGAGAGGCAGATTCAGACACATCCCTTCATCCTGACCAGGTTGTTTGCCATGGAAGATGACTTTTGCTCTCTCAGGTGCTTCATACCTGCCTACAACTTCTCCAGGTATCATTTGTGCATGGACATTTGAGGTTCTCATCAGGTGGAAGGTCCCCAACTTTCCTGTATTGTAAGAACCACTCTGTCCCTGCTCTTCTGTAAAATGATTGAGGGAACAGTGTATACTTGGGGTTAAAAACAGGTTTGATTTGGATTACGAGTGATTCTGTGTGATGAATAATGGTATTGGGAACCTGCAATATTTACAAGAATATAGAGGTGAAATATAAGCAGGGAAACAGAAATCTAGGTATGATTTGAAGCCCAGAAGGGTTTTGCCCTTGATTGGGATACTTAGCTTTGAATGATGTTCTGCAAAGATGCGTCAGATAATCCGATATACAATGGCATAGGACCTTGTACATTGGATGATTGAATTTAGAAGAGAACATCCAGTCAAAAAGGGATATTCAGTAGGATTAGGAAGATAGTCGGTAGGTTTAGGAAGAAGAGTGAGTATAGGATGTGGACCAAAAGTTCTTTAGCAATAGACTTTCGGTTGTTGAGTGAATGTAAATGTCAGCACATATGAAGAGTCAGTCACTATGTTGAACTGGGGAAAATATGTAGAAAAGCAGATATCAATAGAAACATTACGAAATCAGGCAAAGTATAAAGTGAGTGATAGAATTAGACATTTTCAACAGGGTTGAGTTTGAATATATAAATTAGGAAAAAAACAAATATGTAGTCACCAATACGATTGACAATTGACAGCATTAGGCAACCTGGACATGGATGTTTTTAGAAATCCATGTTCACTTTCCATTTAGGCTTTGGTACAATCATAAGTGTGACCTTTCCATTTTTTGTCCAGAATATTACTGTGATAATGAGGTGACATGAGTATTTCTTTCACCATTTCTGGGAGCAATATATTGAAGATGTAAAATGAGAATTGGGGGTACAAAGAGGTGTACCCTGTTTCTAGGAATATAGAGAAAAAGCATGAATAGACCATACTGTGAATAAATAATATAACTGTTTTGAACTTTAAATAATGAATTGAACTGATATATGAAAAATTAAAGGAAATTGTATATTGATATAGAATCATTCATTCCAACCAGGTATATATGTAATGGAAATATTTGTGTTTTGGTTTATCATGAAGAGTGTGTGAGTTTTGCTTCAAAATGATTATGGAAATTCAAAATAATGTGTTTGGAAAGAAGTCTCATGAAAAGACCAGTCAAGAAACCCTGACAATACATGTGTTCTGAAGCAAGAAGTGGTGAAAGTTGAAACAAATGCTTATTAATTTGTGAACTTGTGGATGAAATGTATATCCTGTGATGTGCAAAAACTGAAGAAACAATAATGTACCAGTGTCGAATACAAATGAATGACAAATTACATATCATGTCCCATAGGAGTCTACTTGCATTGATGTTAGACTGGGTCAGTTACTGTAGAATAATTAGGATTTGTATGCACCATTCACTGAAGTTAGTTTTCAGTACTAGGGAACAAATATGTATTTCAGGTGGATGAATATTTCTGATTATAATCTTGTGAAAAGTGGATTATAAATCCACATACATGAACATGAATGAATTTAGAGAGTGTATATTAGACACATATATTTCATCTTTTGAAAAATTTGGAGAGTATATCTATATCTATATCTATATCTATACACACACACACACACACACACACACACACAACTCACAGACATTAAAAAGTACCAATATAAATGCCAATCGAAATTCATCAGTAAATATGTATCATCCACAAATGCAAAAATATTTATTTTACTGAACATGAGTTAATGTATAATGTTGTTCTACTAGGACGCTCTCCTATAGGTTGAATTTTCATTTCCAACAGCATTTAGGAGGAGTGAACTCTTCTCACAATTTGTATCTGCCAAGACAGCCACCTCACAAAAATGTACGTGTGATACCTGGTAGGATTCTATATATGCATATAAATATACATGTGTGAATAGACTACAGAAAAAGGAAACAAGAATTCACATATTTGTTAAGTTTAAAACACATGGAGAATATTTCAAATAAATTTGACTAGATTTATAACTCCTACCTTATATAATGCAAATGTCAAGTCCAACTATACAACATGTGTCCTCTGAAGTACTTGTATTTCTAATGTGTTGCGTTAATTTTCTCCATTATATTAGGATGAATAGTCTGAGTCTACTAGGTATGGGTTAGTGTCAGGGATTCAGTATTTCGAATGGAAAATTGGAAAATGAATCCAATGTGTGTAAATATATGCTGCACAAATATCCTCCCGCTCTCATCCAGAACAATGCCTTGACATTACCTTCACCCCAAGTAAGACACAATTAGAGGAGAAGAGTTACAAAATCAGTGAATACATATCTGGAATGGAAAATGCTCAGGAGTTCACAACCTTGGAGGTGGTAGAGGAGTTTCCAAAACTAAGGGACAGGGTTAACACTCCACAAACATGGAGCTCTTCTGGCCTAAAAACTTTTTGAGAAACTGCCTCTGAGCTTCCACACTTGAAACATATGTTGTATTCAGGAGATTTGGCTTCCTCTGTAGTGAGACCATCAAAGCTGGGTCTGCATCTATGTGACCTGGAGGACATGGTTTCTTATTTTCCAATGAACAAGATGAAGCAGTGCTGAATCCTCTCTTTGTAGGTAAACTGAGGCCACTGTGGACTAAGTGTCTCACCGTGTGGACTGTGAAGCCATTTGGACCTCTTCCACTTTTTGTGGTGTTTTTGCTGCTGCACTGTGAGTTTGGTATTTGTTTCACGAAATACTAGGAGCTAAACTGGGACACTGTGCTGGAGGGAGTTCTGTCACGTGTGGTGGGTCTGGGTCTGCAACAGAATGCACCAACTAGGCTCCTATCTCTCACAGCTTGCCCCATTGCCCCCTTGTCCATATCAACCTGATTCTTAATTTTCCTCTGAAAACTCTCCATGTAATAAGATGCCTTTACATATAAGGGTCTGTTGGCTGCACCATGTCAGTTACAAGCCATTTGGAATCCAATGGTAGATCCACATGGCCCTACCACGGATGTTTTATCAAACACCTCCCCACCACTGCTCTAGACCCACTACTCAGCAGGCTCCAACTTACTGGCATCTCTGTTCTACACCATTTTCATGAAACTCAGTAAATCAAGGCACTGTCTGGTATACTCATGATCAGCAACAGGACATCCAATGTTTCTCCAGTGCCACCTGGTCATAGGAATTTCAAAAATTTCATGGTATTTATCTAGCCATTTTTCAAGCATGAAGTTGGAGGCACTGAGGGTTTCAGTTCATTCAGCAAACATTAAATGGTGAGGAAGCTCATTTTAATGAAATCTCTGGAGAACTCTCACAGGCATGGCTTCCCAAAGCATGGACAAAAGGTCACATTAGGCCAGGCCCATTGAGGTCTACAATGTGAGGTCCATGTGTGTTTTGACTCTCAACTATGGCTGCCATTTCTTTAAGAATAAAATCATGTGATATCCTTGCTGAGATTCCCAGGCCTCTGTGGAAATCCACCCGGGGACTAGGTCTCAGTTTCCAAGAGCGACTTTCATGCGTGGCCTCTTAAAATCCCAACAAAATTCATGGCAATTCTTCTCTGAGTTCAGTTCCAAAACCCAGTCTCTAAGGGAAATCACACCAGAGTTCAAGACCACGTGGACCCAGTCATTGTTTCCAATGCCACACAAATGACCAAAATTAAAACCAAAACACTCCCACATGGCCCTCATCTTATTCCATATAGTCAGTCATCTTAACCTCTGGCTGGAGGTTTCCATGAGGGGCGCAGCCCAAGACAGTGTCCAAAATCATCTCGTTTGCCCCTCATTTGCCTAAAGTCAGGGTAGCCTGGACACCGTTTCTGTGAACCAGGAGTGAACAAATAAGCCTGCAGTTAATACTTCTGTGTTTCTCCAATTTGAGGCCTACTGATTTTAGGTATCGATTCTTTAGGTGATTTAGAGTCATGCGAAAACACAAGCACCTCTGCAGGGCTTTGAAGAACTCATTTGACCCAAAGAATCCCTATTGTCATTTGATGGAGTGCAGGAACCTAACAGAGGAAGGCAAGAGACTTCATCCACAATGAATGATATTTTTTGCCATTTTGGTTTTGGAAGCTCACATGGGATCATTCTTAAGATCCATCAGGTGCTGAGAATCTAAGTCACAGCCACACACAGGCCCAAGAGGCTGATAAAGATACATCCCTTTCCAAAGCAATTAAGCAAAGAGCCACAGGTGAGGCCCATTCATTTCCATTTTAAAACTGTTTTCTTCAGGCTTCACAAAGGGGTGGCCTGAGGCAAAGACCTTCCTGACATTCAGTGCAACACAACAATAAGTAAGCAAAAGGCCCAAAGCAGGGTTTCTGCACTGAGACTTTCCTGGTCACACTGATATCTGAGTTTTCTGAGATGCTCGCCATTCTCTTCAGCTATCCAGTACATGGCCATGTCACAGAGCTTGGAGGTGGTACATACTTTGGACACAAATCCATGAGCCTCTTCTGGAGAGTGGCCAGATTTCAGGAAGAAAACAACAACTTAGAAAGATAGCAGGTGTTGCACATCGATAAGAAAGCTGCAGTCCATTAATATATTGGGCAGGATGAATTATGGGAAGATTTATACTAGACAGGACACATCCATTAATGCATTCTCTTTTCTAATGTCTACAACAACGGACACAGTGGGATACACAGAAACAGAAACACTCGCCGTGTCAAATGACTTACTAGAAACTGTCCAATCCAAACCAAACAAACCGCCTTTCCTATCTATTCTCAGAACATGAGACAAAACAACAAACCCACAATCACTCCCACAAAGGCACCTCCTTCCCCCAAGTAGGTCTGTGACTATCCAGAGTGTCCTCTGACTGGTGGGCCATACTATGTTCCCCCGAAATGGCCTGTCTTCTCTCAGATCTTGTTTCCTTGACCAACTCTGTGAAGATGTCAGGAAAAAGTGGTTAGCCACTACCTGTTTTCTCAGGAAACTTCCATCTTCAGAGCTCTCCTGGCATTTGGCCATCCTCACACCATTAGGTACCAAGAAAACTGACTCTGTCCTTGGTAAATCCAAACAAGTGAGCCCACTGGGACTGGGACTGGGACTGCCTCTGGGTGCCTGGCTTCTTGGATACCAAGTTCAGAGAGTTCCATCACCAATGAAATGAGGTATGTCACATTCTTTGGAACTGAATGAGGTCACTGCCTTGGCAACCACTTTGTCCTAACAGTTGCTTCCAAGTGTAACATAAGATGGAGGTTGCCCCTACTTCCTGTGACACATTCATAAGGTAGAATGTATATCAACCATTGGCACCCGGGAACAGCCTTCCACTCAGGCCTGGTTTGGTCCATCTTCTCTACAAGAAGAAGAGAGAGATTCAGATTCAGACACATCCCTTCATCCTGACCAGGTTGTTTGGCATGAAAGATGACTTTTGCTCTCTCAGGTGCTTCATTCTTGCCTTCAACTTCTCCAGGTATCATTTGTGCATGGACATTTGAGGTTCTCATCAGGTGGAAGGTCCCCAACTTTCCTGTATTGTAAGAACCACTCTGTCCCTGCTCTTCTGTAAAATGATTGAGGGAACAGTGTATACTTGGGGTTAAAAACAGGTTTGATTTGGGTTACGAGTGATTCTGTGTGATGAATAATGGTATTGGGAACCTGCAATATTTACAAGAATATAGAGGTGAAATGTAAGTAGGAAAACAGAAATCTAGGTATGATTTGAAGCCCAGAAGGGTTTTGCCCTTGATTGGGATACTTAGCTGAATGATGTTCTGCAAAGATGCGTCAGATAATCCGATATACAATGGCATAGGACCTTGTACATTGGATGATTGAATTTAGAAGAGAACATCCAGTCAAAAAGGGATATTCAGTAGGATTAGGAAGATAGTCGGTAGGTTTAGGAAGAAGAGTGAGTATAGGATGTGGACCAAAAGTTCTTTAGCAATAGACTTTCGGTTGTTGAGTGAATGTAAATGTCAGCACATATGAAGAGTCAGTCACTATGTTGAACTGGGGAAAATATGTAGAAAAGCAGATATCAATAGAAACATTACGAAATCAGGCAAAGTATAAAGTGAGTGATAGAATTAGACATTTTCAACAGGGTTGAGTTTGAATATATAAATTAGGAAAAAAACAAATATGTAGTCACCAATAGGATTGACAATTGACAGCATTAGGCAACCTGGACATGGATGTTTTTAGAAATCCATGTTCAATTTCCATTTAGGCTTTGGTACAATCATAAGTGTGACCTTTCCATTTTTTGTCCAGAATATTACTGTGATAATGAGGTGACATGAGTATTTCTTTCACCATTTCTGGGAGCAATATATTGAAGATGTAAAATGAGAATCGGGGGTACAAAGAGGTGTACCCTGTTTCTAGGAACATAGAGAAAAAGCATGAATAGACCATACTGTGAATATATAATATAACTTTTTTGAACTTTAAATAATGAATTAACTGATATCTGAAAAATTAAAGGAAATCATATATTGATATACAATCATTCATTCCAACCAGGTATATATCTAATGGAAATATTAGTGTTTTGGTTTATTATGAAGAGTGTGTGAGTTTTGCTTCAAAATGATTATGGAAATTCAAAATAATGTGTTTGGAAAGAAGTCTCATGAAAAGACCAGTCAAGAAACCCTGACAATTCATGTGTTCTGAAGCAAGATGATTAAAGTTGAAACAAATGCTAATTAATTTGTGAACTTGTGGATGAAATGTATATCCTGTGATATGCAAAAACTGAAGAAACAATAATGTACCAGTGTTGAATACAAATGAATGACAAATTACATATCATGTCCCATAGGAGTCTACTTGCATTGATGTTAGACTGGGTCAGTTACTGTAGAATAATTAGGATTTGTATGCACCATTCACTGAAGTTAGTTTTCAGTACTAGGAAACAAATATGTATTTCAGGTGGATGAATATTTCTGATTATAATCTTGTGAAAAGTTGAATATAAATCCACATACATGAACATGAATGAATTTAGAATGTGTATATTAGACACATATATTTCATATTTTGAAAAATTTGGAGAGTATATCTATATCTATATCTATATATATGTATATATATATATATATATATATATATATATATATATATATATATACACACACACACACACACACACACACAACACTCACAGACATTAAAAAGTACCAATATAAATGCCAATCGAAATTCATCAGTAAATATGTATCATCCACAAATGCAAAAATATTTATTTTACTGAACATGAGTTAATGTATAATGTTGTTCTACTAGGACTCTCTCCTATAGGTTGAATTTTCATTTCCAACAGCATTTAGGAGGAGTGAACTCTTCTCACAATTTGTATCTGCCAAGACAGCCAACTCACAAAAATGTACGTGTGATACCTGGTAGGATTCTATATATGCATATAAATATACATGTGTGAATAGGCTACAGAAAAGGGAAACAAGAATTCACATATTTGTTAAGTTTAAAAACACATGGAGAATATTTCAATTAAAATTTGACTAGATTTATAACTCCTACCTTATATAATGCAAATGTCAAGTCCAACTATACAACATGTCTCTGGAGAACCTTTGGATGTCCTGTTGTTTATCATGAGTATACTAGACAGTGCCTTGATTGACTGTGTTTCATGAAAATGATCTAGAACAGACATGCCAGTAAGTTGGTGCCTGCTGAGTAGTGTGCCTAGAGCAGTGGTGTGTATGTGTGTCATAATACATCTCTGATGTGGCCATATGGATTTGCCATTGGCTTCCAAATGGCTTGTGACAGACATGGTGAGGCCAGCAGACACTAATATGTAAGGGCGTCTTGTTATATGGAGAGGTTTCATGGCAATGTTAAGAATCAGGTTGCAATAGACAAGGGAAAAAGCTATGTGGGATAGAAGCCTTGTTGGTGCATTCTCCTGCAGACCCTGACCCATCACATGTGGCAGAACTCCATCCAGCACTGTGTCCCTTTTGAACTCCTTGTATTTCGTGAAGCAAATACCAAACTCCCAATGCAGGAGAAAGAAAAACCATGAAAAAGTGGAGGATGACCAAATGGCTTCACAGCCCAGATGGGGAGAGACTTAGCACGCACTGGTCACATTTTACTTAAAAGAGAGAATTCACCACTGCTGCCTCATGTTCATTAGAAAATAAGAAACCATGTCCTCCAGGTCACATAGAATCAGACCGAGCTTTGATGGTCTCACGACAAAGGAAGCTAAAGCTCCTGAAAACAACATATATTTCAAGTGCCCAACCTCAGAGGCAGTTTATCAAGAAGTCCTTTAGGCCAGCAGAGCTCCATGTTTGTGGAGTTTTTAACCTGTCCCTTACTTATGGAAACTTCTCTACCACATCCAAGGTTGTGAACTCATGAGCATTTTCCATTCCAGTTATATATTCACAGATTTTATAACTCTTCTCCACTAATTGTGTCTTACTTGGGGCGAAGGTAATGTCAAGGCATTGTTCTGGATGAGAGAGGGAAAATATTTTGTGTAGCACATATTTGATAGACATTGGATTCTTTTTCCTATTTTCCATTCAAAATACTGAATCCCTGACACTAACACATACCCTACTAGACTCTGACTACTAATCCTAATATGATGGAGAAAAATAACCCAAATAGAACAGAAATACAAGCAGGTCAGAGGAGGCATGGTGTATTTTTGAACTTTTCTTTTGCATAATAAATGGTAGGTGTTATAAATCTAGTGAATTTTTATTTGGAATAGTTTTTCATGTGTTTTTAAAATTAACAAATATGTGAATCCCTGCCTCCCTTTCTCTGTAGCCTATACAGCACATGTATTTTTATATGTACATATAGAATCCTCCCTGGTATCACACGTACATTTTTGTGAGGTTGCTGACTCGGCAGATATTAATTGTGTGAAGAGACTACCCCTCTTAAACGCTGTTGGAACTAAAAATTCAACCTATGGGTGAGCTTCCTAGTACAACAACATTATACATAATTCCATGTTCAGTAAAGTATATATTTTTGCATCAGTAGATGTTATATATTTCATTATAAATTTCATTTGGCATATATTGCTACTTTTTTATGTTTCTCTGTGTGTTTTTTTGGTATATATATATATATATATATATATATATATATATATATATATTCTCCTAATTTGTCAAAACATGAAATATATGTGTCTTATATACACTCTCTACATTCATACATTCATTCATGTTCATGCATGAGGAAATATAATCAACTTTTCTCAAGATTATTATTGGAAATATTCATTCACCTGAAATACATATTTGTTTCCTTGTACTGACAACTCACTTCTGTGAATGGTGCATACAAATCCTAATAATTCTACAGTATCTGACCCAGTTTAACATCAATGCAAGTAGATTCCTATGGGACATGATGTGTATTTTGACGTTCATTTATATTCAACACTGCTACATTAATATTTCTGCAGTTTTTGCACATCATAGGATATATATTTCATCCACAAGTTCACAACTTTATAGGTATTTTTTCACTTTTAATCATTTCCTGCTTCAGAACACATGTATTCCTCCCGGTTTCTTGACTGGTCTTTTCATGAGACTTCTCTGCAAACACATTTTTTTTTTTAATCTCATAATCAGTTTTGAAGCAAAACTCACACACTTTTCATGATAAACCATAAATCTAATATCACCATTAGAAGCATAACTGTTTGGAATGAATGATTGTATATCAATATTAGGTTTCCTGTATATTTTCAGAAATCAATTCAATCCATTATTTAAAGTTCGAACCAGTTATTTATTCACAGTATGGTCTATTCATGCATTATCTCTATATTCATAGGCACAAGGTACACCTATTTGTACCCCCAATTAATTTATATGTCTTCAAAATATTGCTTTCCTACATATTTTACCCAGTTCATCATTGTGACTGACTCTTCACATGTGCTGACATTTACATTCACTCTCTACCTGAAACCCTATTGCTAAAGAACTTTTGGTCCAAATCTTATACTCACTCTTTTATCTAAACCTACCAACTATTTTCCTAATCCTACCGAATATCCCTTTTTGACTGGATGTTCTCTTCCACATTCAATCATCCAAATTAGAAGGTCCTATGCCATAGTATATTGATTTAACTGAGACAACTGTGCAGGACATAAATCAATGCTAAGTATCCCAATCAAGGGCCCAATGCCCTTCTGGGCTTCAAAACTTACCTAGATTTCTCTTTTCATACTTATATTTCACCTATATATTCTTATAAATATCGCAGGTTCCTAATACAAATATTCATTCCAGAGAATGATTCCTAACCCAAATTGAACATGTTATTAACCCTAACCATACACTTTTCCCTCAATCTAATTTTACAGAAGAGCAGGGACAGAGTTGGTCTTACAATACAGGAATATAGGCGATCTTCCAGCTGCTGAAAACCTAAAAGGTCCATGCTGAAATAATCCTTGGAGAAGATGTAGGCAGCTATGAAGGACATGAGAGAGCAAAAGTCATCTTCCATGGCAAACAACCTGGTCAGGTTGATGGGATGTGTCTGAATTAGCCTCTCTCTTCCTAATGTAGAGAAGATGGACCAAACCATGCCTGTGTGGAGAGCTGTTCCCCGGTGCCTATGGTTGATATACCATTCTAACATATGAATGAGTCACAGCAAGTAGAGGCAGCCTCCATCTTTTGGGAACCATGTAAGCAACTGTTAAAACAAAGTGGTTTCCAAGGCAGTGACTTCATTCAGATCTTGAAGAAAGTGACATCACCTTACAGTTTTGGTAATGAAAGTCTGTGACCTTGGGATCCAGGAAACCAGGCACACAGAGTCAAACCCACTCCATGTCCCAGTGGGCTAACTTGTTTGGATTTAACAAGACAGAGTCACTCTTTCTTTGTACCTACTGATGTGAGGACAGCCAAATGCCTGGAAACTATGAAGACTGGCCTTTCCAGAGAAAGCAGGTAGTTTCTCACCATGGGCTCCTGACAACTTCACAGAGTTGGCCAAAGAGACCAGATTGGAGACAGGACACGCCATTTTGGGGGAACTTAGTATGGCCCACAAGTCAGAGGACACTCCGGATAGTCACAGACCTACTTGGGGAAAGGAGGTGACTTTTTGGGTGTGAGTGTGAGTTTGTGGTTTTGTCTCATGTTCTGAGAATAGTTAGGAAAGCTGGTTTGTTTGTTTTGGAGTGGACTGTGTCTAGTAAGTCCTTTGACAAGGTGAGTGTTTCTGTGTCTATATATCATACTGTGTGCGTGATTGTAGACATTAGAAAAGAGAATGCATCAATGGATGTGTCCTGTCTACGAGAAAGCTTCAAAGCATTCATCCTGTGCAATTTATGAATGGATTGCAGGTTGCCGTATGGATGGGCAACTCCTGCCATCTTTCTAAATTCCTGTTTTCTTCCTGAATTCTGGACACACTCCAGAATACGCTCATGATTTTGTGTCCAAGATATGTACCACCTCCATCTCTGTGACATGGCCATGTACTGGATAGCTGATGGGAATGGCGAGTATCTCAGAAAACTCAGATATCAGTATGCCCAAGAAAGTCTCAGTGGAGAAACCCTGCTTTGGGCCTTTTGCTTACCTATTCTGTTGCCCTGAATGTCAGGAAGGTCTTTGCCTCAGGCCGCACTTTGTGAAGCCTGCAGAAAATAGTTTTCAAATGGAAAAGAATGGACATTACCTGTGCCTCTTTGCTTAATTGCTTTGGAAATGGATGTTTCTGAATCAGCCTCTCAGCCCTATGTGAGGCTGTGGCTTAGATTCACAGCACATGATGGGTCTAAAGAAAAATCCCATGTGTGCATCCCAAACCAAAATGGACAAAAGAGCTGTCAGAGTGGTTCTTACAATACAGGAAAGTTGGGGACCTTCCACCTGATGAGAACCTCAAATGTCCATGCACAAATGATACCTGGAGAAGTTGTAGGCAGGTATGAAGCACCTGAGAGAGCAAAAGTCATCTTCCATGGCAAACAACCTGGTCAGGATGAAGGGATGTGTCTGAATCTGCCTCTCTCTCTTCTTATTGTAGAGAAGATGGACCAAACCAGGCCTGAGTGGAGAGCTGTTCCCGGGTGCCAATGGTTGATATACATTCTACCTTATGAAAGTGTCACAGGAAGTAGGGGCAACCTCCATCTTATGTTACCCTTGGAAGCAACTGTTAGGACAAAGTGGTTGCCAAGGCAGTGACCTCATTCAGTTCCAAAGAATGTGACATACCTCATTTCCTTGGTGATGGAACTCTCTGAACTTGGTATCCAAGAAGCCAGGCACCCAGAGGCAGTCCCAGTCCCACTCCCAGTGGGCTCACTTGTTTGGATTTACCAAGGACAGAGTCAGTTTTCTTGGTACCTAATGATGTGAGGATGGCCAAATGCCAGGAGAGCTCTGAAGATGGACCTTTCCTGAGAAAACAGGTAGTGGCTAACCACTTTTTCCTGACATCTTCACAGAGTTGGTCAAGGAAAGAAGGTCTGAGAGAAGACAGGCCATTTCGGGGGAACATAGTATGGCCCACCAGTCAGAGGACACTCCGGATAGTCACAGACCTACTTGGGGGAAGGAGGTGCCTTTGTGGGAGTGGGTGTGGGTTTGTTGTTTTGTCTCATGTTCTGAGAATAGATAGGAAAGGCGGTTTGTTTGGTTTGGAGTGGACAGTTTCTAGAAAGTCATTTGACACGGCGAGTGTTTCTGTTTCTGTGTATCCCACTGTGTCTGTTGTTGTAGACATTAGAAAAGAGAATGCATTAATGGATGTGTCAAGTCTAGTATAAATCTTCCCATAATTCATCCTGCCCAATATATGAATGGACTGCAGCTTGTCTTATCGATGTGCAACACCTGCTATCTTTCTAAGTTGTTGTTTTCTTCCTGAATTCTGGCCACTCTCCAGAATAGGCTCATGGATGTGTGTCCAAAATATGTACCACCGCCAAGCTCTGTGACATGGCCATGTACTGGATAGCTGAAGAGAATGGCGAGCATCTCAGAAAACTCAGATTTCTGTGTGACCAGAGAAATCTCAGTGCAGAAACCCTGCTTTGGGCCTTTTGCTTACTTATTGTTGTGTTACACTGAATGTCAGGAAGGTCTTTGCATGAGGCCACCCCTTTGTGAAGCCTGAAGAAAACAGTTTTCAAATGGAAATGAATGGGCCTCACCTGTGGCTCTTTGCTTAATTGCTTTGGAAAGAGATGTGTCTTTATCAGCCTTTGGACCTGTGTGTGGCTGTGACTTAAATTCTCAGCACCTGATGGATCTTAAGAATGATCCCATGTGAGCTTCCAAAACCAAAATGGCAAAAAATATCATTCTTTGTGGATGAAGTCTCTTGCCTTCCTCTGTTAGGTTCCTGCACTCCATCAAATGAGAATAGGGATTCTTTGGGTCAAATGAGTTCTTCGAAGCCCTGCAGAGGTTCTTGTGTTTTCGCATGACTCTAAAGAACCTAAAGAATTGATACCTAAAATCAGTAGGCCTGAAATTGGAGAAACAAAGAAGTATTAAAGGCAGGCTTATTTGTTCACTCCTGGTTCACAGAAACGGTGTCCAGGCTACCCTGACTTTACGCAAATGAGGGGCAAACGAGCTGATTTTGGACAATGTCTTGGGCTGCGCCCCTCATGGAAATCTCCAGCCAGAGGTTAAGATGATTGACTATATGGAATAAGATGAGGGCCATGTGGGAGTGTTTTGGTTTTGATTTTGGTCATTTGTGTGGCATTGGAAAAAATGACCGGGTACACGTGGGGTTGAACTCTGGTGTGATTCCTATTAGAGACTGGGTTTTGGAAATGAACTCAGAGAAGCATTGCCATGAATTTTGTTGGGATTTTAAGATGCCACCCATGAAAGTCGCTCTTGGAAACTGAGACCTAGGCCCCGGGTGGATTTCAACAGAGGACTGGAAATCTCAGCAGGATATCACATGATTTTATTCTTAAAGAAATGGCAGCCATAGATGAGAGTCAAAACACACATGGAACTCACATTGTAGACCTCAATGGGCCTGGCCTAATGTGACCGTTTGTCCACTCTTTGGGAAGCCGTGCCTGTGAGAGTTCTCCAGAGATTTCATTGAAATGAGCTTCCTCACCATTTAATGTTTGCTGAATGAACGGAAATCCACAGTGCCTCCAACTTCATGCTTGAAAAATGACTAGATAAATACCATGAAATTTTTGAAATTCCTATGACCAGGTGGCACTGGAGAAACATTGGATGTCCTGTTGCTGATCATGATTATACCATACAGTGCCTTGACTTACTGAGTTTCATGAAAATGGTGTAGAACAGAGATGCCAGTAAGTTGGAGCCTGCTGAGTAGTGGGTCTAGAGCAGTGGTGGGGAGGTGTTTGATAAAACATCCGTGGTAGGGCCATGTGGATATACCATTGGATTCCAAATGGCTTGTAACTGACATGGTGCAGCCAGCAGACCCTTATATGTAAAGGCATATTGTTATATGGAGAGTTTTCAGAGGAAAATTAAGAATCAGGTTGATATGGACAAGGGGGCAATGGGGCAAGCTGTGAGAGATAGGAGCCTAGTTGGTGCATTGTCTTGCAGACCCTGACCCACAACACGTGACAGAACTCCCTCCAGCACTGTGTCCCAGTTTAGCTCCTAGTATTTCGTGAAACAAATACCAAACTCACAGTGCAGCAGCAAAAACACCACAAAAAGTGGAAGAGGACCAAATGGCTTCACAGTCCACACGGGGAGACACATAGTCCCCAGTGGCCTCAGTTTACCTACAAAGAGAGGATTCAGCACTGCTTCATCTAGTTCATTGGAAATAAGAAACCATGTCCTCCAGGTCACATAGATGCAGACCCAGCTTTGATGGTCTCACTACAAAGGAAGCCAAATCTCCTGAAAACAACATATTTCAAGTGCAAAACTCAGTGGCAGTTTCTCAAAAAGTTTTTAGGCCAGCAGAGCTCCATGTTTGTGGAGTGTTTACCCTGTCCCTTAGTTTTGGAAACTGCTCTACCACCTCCAAGGTTGTGAACTCCTGAGCATTTTCCATTCCAGATATGTATTCACTGATTTTGTAACTCTTCTCCTCTAATTGTGTCTTACTTGGGGTGAAGGTAATGTCAAGGCATTGTTCTGGATGAGAGCGGGAGGATATTTGTGCAGCATATATTTACATACACATTGGATTCATTTTCCAATTTTCCATTCGAAATACTGAATCCCTGACACTAACCCATACCTAGTAGACTCAGACTATTCATCCTAATATAATGGAGAAAATTAACCCAACACAATAGAAATACAAGCACTTCAGAGGAGACATGTTGTATTGTTGGACTTGACATTTGCATTATATAAGGTAGGAGTTATTAATCTAGTCAAATTTTAATTGAAATATTCTCCATGTGTTTTTAAACTTAACAAATATGTGAATTCTTGTTTCCCTTTTCTGTAGCCTATTCACACATGTATATTTATATGCATATATAGAATCCTACCAGGTATCACACGTACATTTTTGTGAGTTGGCTGTCTTGGCAGATACAAATTGTGAGAAGAGTTCACTCCTCCTAAATGCTGTTGGAAATGAAAATTCAACCTATAGGAGAGCGTCCTAGTAGAACAACATTATACATTAACTCATGTTCAGTAAAATAAATATTTTTGCATTTGTGGATGATACATATTTACTGATGAATTCGATTGGCATTTATATTGGTACTTTTTAATGTCTGTGAGTGTTGTGTGTGTGTGTTTGTGTGTGTGTGTGTGTGTATATATATATATAGATATAGATATAGATATAGATATAGATATACTCTCCAAATTTTTCAAAATATGCAATATATGTGTCTAATATACAGTCTCTAAATTCATTCATGTTCATGTATGTGGATTTTTAATCAACTTTTCACAAGATTATAATCAGAAATATTCATCCACCTGAAATACATATTTGTTTCCTAGAACTGAAAACTAACTTCAGTCAATGGTGCATACAAATCCTAATTATTCTACAGTAACTGACCCAGTCTAACATCAATGCAAGTAGACTCCTATGGGACATGATATGTAATTTGTCATTCATTTGTATTCGACACTGGTACATTATTATTTCTTCAGTTTTTGAACATCATAAGATATACGTTTGCCAAGGCAGTGACCTCATTCAGTTCCAAAGAATGTGACATACCTCATTTCCTTGGTGATGGAACTCTCTGAATTTTGTATTCAAGGAGCCAGGCACCCAGAGGCAGTCCCAGTCCCAGTCCCAGTGGGCTCACTTGTTTGGATTTACCAAAGATAGAGTCAGTAATTCTTGGTACCTACTGAAGTGAGGATTACCAAATGCCTGGAGAGCTCTGAAGAGGGAGCTTTCCTGAGAAAGCAGGTAGTGGCTCTCCACTTTTTCCATACAATTTTACAGAGTTGGCCAAGGAAAACAGATCTGAGAGAGGACAGGCCATTTTGGAAAAACAGAGTATGGCCACCAGTCAGAGGACACTCTGGTTAGTCATACACCTATGGGGAAAGAGGTGCCTTTTTGGGAGTGGGTGTGGGTTTGTGGTTTGTCTCATGTTCTGAAAATAGGTAGGAATGGCGGTTTGTTTGTTTTGGAGTGAACTGTTTCCGGTAAGTCGTTTGAAGAGGTGAGTGTTTCCATGTCTGTGTATCCCACTGTGCCTGTGGTAGTAGACATGAGAAAAGAGAATGCAGCAATGGATGTGTCATGTCTAGTATAAAGCTTCCCAGCATTCATCCTGCCCAATTTATGAATGGAGTGTGGCTTGCCTTATGCACGGGCAACACCTAATACCTTCCTAAGTCCCTGTTTTCTTCCTGAATTCTGGCCACTCTCTAGAATAGGCTCATGGTTATGTGTCCAAGATATGTACCAAATCCAAGGTCTTTGACATGGCCATGTACTGGATACCTGAATGGAATGGCCCGCATCTCAGAATACTCAGATATCAGTGTGACCAGGAAAGTCTCAGTGGAGATACCCTGCTTTGGGACTTTTGCTTTCCTATTGTTCTGTTGCCCTGAATATCAGGAAGGTCTTTGTCTCATGCAACCCCTTTGTTAAGCCTGAAGAAAACAGTTTTCAAATGGAAATGAATGTGCATCACCTCTGGCTCTTTGCTTAATTTCATTGGAAAAGGATGTGTCTGATTCAGGCCCTTTGCCCTGTTTTAGGCTGTGACTTAGATTCTCAGCACCTGATGGATGTAAAGAAAGATCCCATATGTGCATCTAAACCAAAATGGAAAAACGTTCAATCAATGTGCATGAATTATATTGCCTTCCTTTGTTAGGTTTCTGAAATCCATCATGTCAGAATAGGGATCCTTTGGGTGAAATGAGTTCTTCAAATCTCTGCAGAGGTGCTTGGCTTTTCTCATGACTCCAATTCACAAAAAGAATCTAGACCCCACAGTCAGAGAGCCTCAATTTGGAGAAGCGAAGCAGTATTAAGGGCAGGCCTATTTGATCACTCCTGGTTCACAGGAAGGGTGTCCAAGCCACCCTGTCATTCGGCAAATGAGGGGCAAGGGAGCTTATTTTGGACACTGTCTTGGGATGTGCCTCTCATGAAAACCTCCATCCAGATGTTATGATGAGTATCTTTATGGTAGAAGATGAGGGCCATGTAGGAGTGTTTTGGTTATAATTGTGGTCATTTTTGTGGCAGTTGGAAGAGATGACTGGGTCCACCTGGGCATGAATTCTGCTGTGATAACCCTTAGAGACTGAGTTCTGGAACTGACCTCAGAGAAGTATTGACATGAATTGTGTTGGGATTTTAGGAGGCCAGGAATGAGAGTTGCCATTGGAACCTGGGATCAAGGCCCAGAGTGGCTTTCCACAGAACACTGGGAATCACAGCCAGGATATTACATGATTTTATTCTGAAAGACTTGTCAGGCATAATTGAGATTCAAAACACACTTGGACCTCGCTTTGTAGACCTCAATGGGCCTGGCTTCATGTGACTTTTTGGCCACTCTTTGGGTAGACTTGCCTGTGAGAGTGCTCCAGAGATTTCCCTGAAATTAGCTTCCTCACCATTTAATGGTTCCTGAATGAATTGAAACCAACATTGCCTCCAAATGCATCTGTGAAAAAATGCTAGATAATTACCATGAAATTTTAGAAATTCCAATGACCAGCTGGCACTGGAGGACCTTTGATGTCCTGTTGATGATCATGAGTATACCAGACAGGGCCTTGATTGACTGGGTTTCATGAAAATGGTGTAGAACAGAGATGCCAGTAAGTTGGGGCCTGGTAAGTAGTGGGCCTAGAGCTGTGTTATGCAAATGTGTGATAAAACATCTGTGGTGGGGCCATGTGGATCTTCCATTGGCTTCCAAATGGCTGTGACTGACATGGTGCAACCATCACACCCATATATGTAAAGGCATATTTTTATATGGAGAGGTTTCAGAGCAATGTTCAGTATCATGTTGCTATTGTCAAGGGGGCAAGCTACTTGAGATAGAACCCTGGTTGGTGCATTCTCCTGGAGACCCTGCCAACCACACCTGACGGAACTCCCTTCAGCACTGTGTCCCATTTGAACTCGTTGTATTTCATGAAGCAAATACCAAACTCCCAGTGCAGCAGCAAGAAACACCACGAAAATTGGAGGATGACCATTGGTTTCACAGTCCACACGGGAAGACCCTTAGCCCTCAGTGGCCAAAGTTTACCTACAAAAAGAGAATTCATCACTGCTGCCTCATTTTTATTTGAAAATAAGTAACCATTTCCTCCAGGTCACATAGATGCAGATCCAGCTTTGATGGTTTCACTACAAATAAAGCTAAAGCTCCTGACAACAACATATATTTCAAGTGCCCAACCTCAGAGGCAGATTCTCAAAAAGTCTTTTGGCCAGCAGAGCTCCATGTTTGTGGAGTGTTTACCCTGTCTCTTACTTTTGGAAACTCCTCTACCACCTCCAAAGATGTGAAATCTGGAGCATTTTCCATTCTAGATATGTATTCACAGATTTTCTAACTCTTCTCCTCTAATTGTGTCTTACTTGGGGCGAAGGTAATGTCAAGGCATTGTTCTGGAGGAGAGTGGGAAGATTTTTCCGTAGCATATATTTGCATACACATTGGATTCAGTGTCCTATTTTCAATTCAAAATACTGAATACCTGACTCTAACCCATACCCTACCAGACACTGACTACTAATCCTAATATGATGGAGAAAAATAACCCATAAAGAATAGAAATACAAGCAGTTCAGAGTAGGCATGGTGTATAGATGGACTTGCCTTTTGCATGATACAGAGTTGGAGTTATAAATCTAGTCAATTGTTTGTTGAAATAGTTTTCCTTGTATTTTTAAGGTTAACAAATATGTGAATTCCTGTCTCCCTTTCTCTGTATTCTTATATGCACATATAGATTCCTATCTGGTACCACACGTACATTCTTGTGAGGTGGCTGACTTGGCAGATACAAATTGTTAGAAGAGATCACTCCTACTAAACCCTGTTGGAACTGAATATTCAACCTATGGGTGAGCTTGCTAGTTGAACAGCATTATACATAAATCCATGTTCAGTAAAATGAATATTTTTAGATCTGTGGATGGTATATATTTTATAATGAATTTTGATTGACATATATATTGCTACTTTTTTGTCTGTGTGTTTGTTTTATGTATATGTATATATATATGTATATATATGTATATATATATATATATATATATATATATATATATATACACTCTCCAGATTTTTCAAAATATGAAATATATGTGTCTTATATTCACTCCCTAAATTCATTCATGTTCATGTATGTGGATTTATACTCAACTATTCACAAGATTATTCTCAAAATATTCATCCACCTGAAATTTGCCCAATGCTCTCAAATGTCAATCCTATTTGTGACTACATATTTGTTTCTTCCTAAGATTATATATTTAAACTCAACCCTGTTCAAAATGTCTAATCCTATCACACACTTTATACTTTGCCTGATTTTGTAATGTCTCTATTGATATATGCTTTCCTACATATTTTCTCCACTTCATCATTGTGACTGACTCTTCACTTGTGCTGACATTTACATTCACTCTCTAATCGAAATCCTATTGCTAAGAAAATTTTGTTCCAAATCTTATACTCACCCTTCTTCCTAAACTTACTGACTATCTTCCTAATGCTACAGACTATCCCTTTTTGACTGGATGTTCTCTTCTACATTCAATCATCCAAGTAAACGTGGTGCGAGCTTCAGAGGAGGAGACTACCAACAGGCTATCTCATGCAACATCAAAGGGTTTATTGGGTGTCCAGAATGCTGGGGTTCAGAGCTCACCTGAATAGAGCAGATAGCCCTGAGAATAGCTGAAGTAGAGCTTATATACTTTCCCTGGAGAGAGAAGGGAGGGAATTGTATTGATGGGTCAGGGCGAGTGGGCGGTTTGCATGCAACTGGGAGAGGGAGTACATTCTGCAATTTGGCAGCTGGGGATAGAACATTCTGGGAACAAGTTTTGCAAACATTTCTCAAGATTTTAACAGTGTTCTGTTAAGCATACAGAAAAAAAAGATGTGACAAGTACCTATTTTATTAATATTTCATTCCCCACTTCTTCTTCTGGCTAATTTTAATCATAAAAATGATCATTGGAGGGTGTCACATTCAATGTCTGCTAGTGGGGTATTACCATAAGTTTAACTTCTCCAATTTGAGCCTGGAGAAAAGACATTACACGGTTGAGCAAACAGGGTTTAATAGTTAGCAATAATATGAGGATTATTATTGGACCGGCCAGGGTTGATAAAAACGTAGTTAACCAGGGGGACTGTGTGAACCAAGACTCAAGCCACCCTTTTGGGCCCTCTCTCACTTGTTGATGCTCTTCAAGGTGTCTTTTAAATTTACTCATAGATTTTATTACGACTCCAGTATAGTCAGCATAAAAACAACATTCTTCCGTCAATGAAGCACAAAGGCCCCCTTCTCTAATGAAGAGGAGGTCCAACCCTCAACTGTTCTGTAAAACAACTTCAGAGAGAGAGGTTAAAGTTTCATGCAAAGCCCTGAAGGAGGTTTCTAATATCTTACTTTTGCTCTATTGCTGCTTCTAATTGGGTCATCTTTTGTGTCCCATGGACAATGCCACTGGTTCCTCTGCCCACCCGTGCAGCAACTCCTATTCCTAATAGGATGGCTAAAGTGAGGGATATATGTTCCCAGTGGAACCGGTTGTATGCCCCCCCTATTTGATCCTCAAATGAACCTGCATCATGATAGAGCACTCTGGGAAACATCTGCACCATTACACAATTTATCACATATCTTGATCATTTCATGAAAACATAAACGATGTTTAAGTATATAGAATTATGCTGTTGTAGGCACTGACAAAGCAAGGCACCTAAGATAGCACTAAAGAGAGGGAAACAGTCCTATTTGGTTGCAACCGGATTCAGAGGGCATTGCTTCTATTGTAATCAATTAATCCCCTGAAACTCAGGTTTAGGTAGTTTCAGAAATTTGTACCCAACATATAAGGGATGGGGCTCAGAAGTTCACAGTCTTCAGAAGTTTAAAAAAGCAGTATTTGTTTCTGTTTTTCCTTCTGTTCTGGGCAAGTTAACTTTTCAAGGACACCTGGGAGGAGGAGAGCTTTTTCTTCCCTTTCTTATTTTCCCCCAGCCAGCTGTTACCATGGAGCCCGGTTGGTAATTTCTTTATCTTAGAAATGTAGCCATCTCTGGGAAGCCCCAGCTGAAGGCCAGAGGACTTGTTCACATATTTTGTGAAAAACTAGTTAGGGGTTGTCTAGCTTAGAAGTACTGAGATTTTTAGCCAGTGGCCAAGTAGAACAGGGCAATACGAAAGAGAAAGTTTATCTACATTAAAGTCTTTATTGGGACTGTTTTGCTGAAAGTTCAAAACTCAGCCATGGTGAAGACTTCTGAAGAAGGTTATTTAAGACTTTTCTGTGGGCCTGGTACAGAGGGGGAAAGACGGGGAAGGTGGGGCTGAGAGCACCTCCGAGGATCTGAGAATGCGGGAAAAGAGAGATGTAAAAGAATAATGCGAAAGGGTATTGGGAATTTCCTAGCAGCAAACTTGAGCAGTAGATCAGGTAGAGCAGAGTGAAAGACGTTAGTGAGGATCCCAAAATCCTGTGAGGGACTTTAAATTTTAGTAACCTGTTTTCAGTGATGACAAAGCAACTTTAAAGGCCAATTATATTACATCTTGGATAAGGGTCTCAGGGCTCTCCTCAGCTCGTTTGAGCATTGGGTTAGCTGGTAAGAGGACCTGGTGGGACCCGTTGAGGGCACTGACAGGAGATGAGAGGAATGAGTCGGTGGAGCGGTACCTATGTACCTGCTACCTCAGCAAGGGGGCGATCGTCTGAGAACTGGTGGAGCTTTGGGTTTCTGATCTAGTTATTGGAGGGGAGAAATCAAGTTGCTGAGATGGGAGTGACATCAGAGGGTCTGGAGCAGAAGGCTGAGGATAATGATCTATTGGAGAAGCATAGTTCAGGATGTGAGTGAGGGAGGGAAAAGGCTTCCACATAGGGGAATTTCCTTTCACTCTTTTGAGCACTTGCAGAAGTTAAAAAGGTCACGCAAAATTTGAGGATCTAGAGACCCCTCTGGGTGCCATAGTTTTTGGTTGTCTAATTGGTAATGTGGCCAATGCTGTGTACTGAATTTGATGAAGAATTGGGGTTCCATCAGGCAGCCCCTGTATGCACACATTCCCATGACATACAGAAAAAGTCGGCTTTTCCCCCACACAGCCATTACTCTTTGTGGCTTTGATAGTCTGCCAGGCAAACTTAGTAATCTAGACTAGCCAACCTGCATCTGGCTCGCGTGTCCCTACATCCATAATGTTTGTTTCCATTATCTATGTTACAGAAGGGATTTAATGGTATTTTAGTGGGATCCTCTTCATCAGGGATATCACAATAGGAAATACCTATAGCCAGCTAACAAATGTCTGGGTGGAGAGATGGCCACCAGGTCCCTAAGGGGGCTGTATGCGAGATAGACCATACTTCTTTTCCAGTAGGATTTGTGATCAGCCATCACTGCTTAATGGGCTGATGAGGGTTAGGACTACTTGTAGCCAAGGGGAGAGTATATAACCTTATTCACATTGCGAATACACAATTTGAAACTGTTACCAGTCTTTTTCAGTTTCCAGAAAGATTCTGTACAGGGAGCAGGCTTGAGATGAGAGGTATGGATCCAGGAAGTGATTCTGTTTACGTTTACCACTGTAGGTGTTATAATAGCACCTGGTATGGTCCTTTTCAGTGGGGTACCAGGGATGACACCTGATATCATCTTACATAGATGAAATCTCTTACTTGATATGGATGTGGAATCCCCTGGTTCCCAGTTGGGTAGGCAGTGGCCAGCTGTTTTCACAGGTATTACTGAGTTCTTTCAAGATCTTTAAGTCTGTCAAGCAAGGGGGTGTGGAAAGGATCTTTAGGTCTTACAGTTGGGCTTAGGTCCCCTACTGGAGGAGGGCCACCATAAAGAATTTCACACGTGGTAAGGTTACTCAAAGAAACAAAGGGATTTTTTCTTGCATGAAACATTGCATAAGGCAGGAGCATAGTCCAATCTTATGCTGGTCTCTAAGCTTAATTTCGTTAAGGTCTCTTTAATGGTTCTATTCATTCTTTCTACTTGTCTTGAACTCTGTGGTCTATAAGCACAATTTAACTTCCAATTAATCCCCAGGTTCCTGGCTAACCCCTGACTTACCTGGGTCATGAACATCGGTCCATTGTCAGATCCTATTACAGGCTTAGCTTCCTCCAATGGTAGAGAGGCTTAGTCAGCAGCAGCGGAATCACTTAGAGTGTGTTGTGTGTTAGGGGGCGAGGGCAGGGGATAAGGAGGGGGAGAAGAGTCCAGTAGAGTCAAATCTGTGACTCAGGGAGAACAGAGGGTGGAGGAGGAGGAGGTTGAGAGGGATGGAGAGATCATGGGTGAAGGAGTAGGAGCAGAGGTAGGGGCAAGGAAAGGCTTCACCCATGGAGGAGGAGATTTGCAGAGGTCCTGCCAAGTTAAGATATATGGCTGTTGATCCGGATGGCTATGTGGCGCTGGCTGAAAGACAATACCTCTGACTTTTTAAATTAGTGGGAAGTAGAAAGATCCTTCTAGGGGCCATCTGACTCCAAAGATAGGCCATTCTGAGGCACAGAGATTCTGCCAGGTCCAGCGTTTTACTAAAAAAAGAAAGATTCTGAGACCTTAAGCGGACTTTGGTCCAGTGATCAAGGGTCAGGGACAGAGGCATTGACGTGCTCTGTTCCATAATGAAAGTTCCACAAACAGTAAAAGCAATGACACACGACACAGATAAGACAAGACCATAAAGACAAGCAATGAACGTCCAACACTGAGACAAGGAATGAGTAGCCGGCAAAACCCAATGGTATGGCAATAACGAATCTAAAAGAAAATATCACTGAGTCGAGAAGACTATTGTTCCTTGATTTCCCGAGTTCTCTGCGGGGTCCTCCAGAGAGGTGCCCTTTGTCTCTGTGACATGTCTCTCCGCCACCGTCGGAGAGAGCCCAGGCTCTTCATCGACAGCAATTTTGCCATGCCCTAACAAGAAACCTGAAACCGGAAAGAGGCGCCTTACTTGCTCCCAGAGGAGCCCGTTGGGGGTCTCTTGTCCGCCACTGCTGGAACTCGGTGGAACCTCAATATGTAAATGTCTGGCGAGTGTCAGAGGAAGATACTACCAAGAGACTGTCTCATGCAACAGCAAAGGGTTTATTTGTGGTCCAGCATGCTGGAGCTCAGAGCTAAATTAAATAGAGCAGAGACCTCTGAGAACAGCTTAAGCAGAGCTTATATACTTTCCTTGCAGAGGGAAGAGAGGGAAGTTCAGTGATGGGTAAGGGCGAGTGGGCGGTTTGCATGACACCGAGTGAGGGAGTACATTCTGCAGTTCGGCTGTTGGGAACAGTACATTCTAGAACAAGATTAGCAAACATTTCTCAAGATTTCAACAGTGTTTTGTTAAGCATACAGAAAAACAGGAAGTGACAAGTACCTATTTTATTAATTTTATTAACCTTTCACTACCGACTATGACTTTTTGACTTGATGTTCCTTCTACATTAATTCATGCAACGTACAAGGTGCTATGCCATTGTATATCGATTTATCTGAGACAACTCTGCAGAACGTAATTCAACACCACGTATCCCTATCAAGGGCCCAATGCGCTTCTGGGATTCAAATCAGACTTAGATTTCTTTTTTCATACATATATATTCACCTATATATTCTTCTACACATAGCAAGTTCCCAATACGATCATTCATCCAGCAAAATGATTTCTAAACCAAATCGAGCATGTTTTTAACCATAACCGGACACTGTTCCCTCAATCTAACTTTACAGAAGAGCAGGGAAGGAGTTGATATTACAATACAGAAATGTAGAAAAACTTCCACCTGCTGAGAACCTCAAAGGTCCATGCAGAAATGATCCCTGGAGAAGATGTAGGAAGCAATAAAGGACCTGAGAGACCAAAAGTCATCTTCCATGGCAAACAACCCGGTCAGGATAAAAGGTTGTGTCTGAATCAGTTTTTTTTTAATGTAGAGATCATGGACCAAACCAGGCCTGTGTGGAGATCTATTCCTGGGTGCCTTTGGTTGATATACCATTCTAACTTGTGAAAATGTCACAGGAAGTAGGGGAAGCCTCAATCTCTTGGGACCCTTGGAAGCAACAGTTAGGACAAAGTGGCTGCCAAGACAGTGCCCTCATTCAGTTCAGGAAGGAAGTGACCTCACCTCACTTTCTTGGTGATGGAACTCTCTGAACGTGGGATCCAGGAAGCCAGGCACACAGAGCCAGTCCCAGTCCCAGTCCCAGTGGTCTCACTTGTTTGGATTTACCAAGGACAGGGTCAGTATTTTTTGGTACCTACAGATGTGAGGAAGGCCAAATGCCAGGAAAGCTCGGATGCAGGGCTTTTCATGAGAAAGCAGGTAGTAGCTCACCGTTGGCTCCTAAGAAGTTCACAGAGTTGGCCAAGGAGACAAGATCTGAGACAGGAAAGGCCATTTTGGGGGAACATATTATGGCCCACAAGTCAGAGGACACTCTGGATAGTCACAGACCTACTTAGGGGAAGGAGGTGCCTTTGTGGGTGTGGTTGTGGGTTTGTGGTTTTGTCTCATTTTCTGAGAATAGGTAGGACAGTCGGTTTGTTTCATTTGAAGTGGACTGTTTCTAGTAAGTCTTTTCACAGGGCGAGTGTTTCTATGTCTGTGTATTCCACTGTTTCCGTGGTTGTAGACATTAGAAAAGAGAATCCATCAATGGATGTGTCGTGTCTAGTAGAAATCTTCTCAGCATTCATATTGCCCCGTTTATGAATGGACTGTAGCTTGCCTTATCGATGAGCAACACCTGCTACCTTCCTAAGTTTCTATTTTCGTCCTGAATTCCAGCCAATCTCAAGAATAGGCCCATGGTTTTGTGTCCAATATATGTACCACCTCCAAGCTCTGTGACATGGCCATGTACTGGATAGCTGTAGGGGATGGCGAGCATCTCAGAAAACTCAGATATCAGTGTGACCAGGAAAGTCTCAGAGGAGAAACCCTGCTTTCGGCCTTTTGCTTACCTATTGTTCTGTTGCCCTGAATGTCAGGAAGGTCTTTGCCTCAGGCCACCCCTTTGTGAAGCCTGAAGAAAACAGTTTTCAAATGGAAATGAATGGGCATACCTGTGGCACTTTCCTTAATTGCTTTGGAAAGGGATGTGTCTGAATCAGGCCCTTGGCCCTGTGTGTGGCTGTGGCTTAGATTCTCAGTACCTGATGGATCTAAAGAAAGTTACCATGTGTGCATCCAAAAGAAAATTCGCCAAAAGAACAATTATTGGGATGAAGTCTCTCGACTTCCTCTGTAAGGTTTCTGACTTCCATCAAGTGAGAATGGGATCCTTTGGGTCAAAAGAGTTCTACAAAACCTGCAGAGGCTAGCCCATTGTGCTTGGGTTTTCTCATGACTAAAATTCACATAAAGAATCTAAACCCCACACACAGTAGTCCTCAAATTGGAGCGGTATTAACGGCAGGCCTATTTGATCACTTTTGGTTCACAGGATGGGTGTCCAGGCCACCTTGACTTTAGGCAAATGAGGGGCAAAGGAGCTTATTTGGGACACTGTCTTGGTCTGCGCCCCTCATGGAAACCTCCAGCCAGATTATGATGAGTGTCTATATGAAAGAAGATGAGGGCCATATGGGAGGGTTATTGTTTTAATTGTGGTAATTTGTGTGGTAGTTGGAAGAGATGACTGCGTCCACCAGGGCTTGAACTCTGGTGTGATTCCCCTTAGAGACTGAGTTCTGGAACTGACCTCAAAGAAGTATTGCCATGAATAGTGTTGGGATTTAAGGAGACCAAGCATGAGAATCGCTTTTGGAAACTGAGATCTAGGCCCAGGATGGCTTTCCACAGAGCTCAGGGATTCTGAGCCAGGATATCACATGATTTAATTCTTAAAGACTTGGTAACCATAGTTGAGAGTCCAAACACACATGGATCTCACATTGTATACCTCAATGGGCCTGGATTCATGTGTCCTTTTGGCCACTCTTTGGGAAGGCTTGCCTGTGAGTGTTCTCCAGAGCTTTCATTGAAATGAGCTTCCTCACCATTTAATGGTTCCTGAATTAAATGAAACCCACAGTGCCTCCAACTTCATCCTTGAAAAATGACTAGATTAATACTATGAAATTTTTGAAATCCCCATGACCAGGTGGCACTGGATAACCTTTAGATATCCTGTTGCTGATCATGAGTATAACAAACAGTGCCTTGATTGACTGAGTTTCGTGAAAATGGTGTAGAACAGAAATGCCAGTAAGTTGGAGCCTGATGGGTAGTGGGTGTAGAGCAGTGGACTGTAGGTGTGTAAATAAATATTTTTGGTAGGACCACCTGGATCTTCCATTGGCTTCCAAAACTTGCGACTGACATGGTGCAGGCAGCAGACCTTTATATGTAAAGGCATCTTGTTATATGTAGAGGTTTCAGGGCAATGTTCAGAATCAGGTTGCTATAGTCAAGGGGAAAGCTATGTGGGATAGAAGCCTGGTTCGTACATTCTCTTGCCGACCCTGACCAACCACACATGACAGAACTCCCTCCAGCATTGTGTCCCAGTTGAACATATTGTATTTCGTGAAGCAAATACCAAATTCCCAGTGCAGCAGTAAGAAACACCCTGAAAAGTGGAGGATGACCAAATGGCTTCACAGACCACACGGGAAGACACTTAGCTCCCAGTGGCAACAGTTTACCTACAAAGGGAGATTTCAGACCTGCTGCCTCATGTTCATTACAAAATAAAGAACCATGTCCTCCAGGTCACATAGATGCAGACCCAGATTTTTGGTGTCACTATAAACGAAGCTAAATCTCCTGACAATTACATATATTTCTTTTTCTTTTTTTAATTAATTTTCATTGTAGGTTGTTCAAAACATTACATACTTCTTGATATATCATATTTCACACTTTGATTCAAGTGGGATATTTCACACTTTGATTCAAGTGGGATATGAGCTCCCATTTTTACTCCATATACAGATTGCAGAATCACATCAGTTGCAGAACCATTGATTTACATATTGCCATACATATATTTCTTGTGCCTAACCTCAGAGGAAGTTTCTCAATAAGTCTTTAGGTCAGCACAGCTCCATGTTTCTGGAGTGTTTACCCTCTCCCATACTTTTGTAAACTCTTTTACCACCTCCAGTGTTGTGAACTCCTGAGCATTTTTTATTCCACATATGTATTCACAGGTTTTCTAACTCCTCTCCTCTAATTGTGTCTTACTTTTAGCGATGATTATGTCAAGGCATTGTTCTGGATAAGAGAGGGAAGATTTTTGTGTATCACATGTTTGCATACACATTAGATTCATTTTCCTATTTTTCATTTGAAATACTGAATCCCTGACACTAACCCATACCCTACTAGACTCTGACTACTAATCCTAATATCATGGAGAAAAAAAAACCTAACTGAATAGAAGTACAGTCCTTTCATAGGAAGCATGGTGTATATTTGTATTTGTCTTCTGCTTTATCAAGAGTATGTGTTTTAAATTCAGTAAACTTTTCATTTTAATATTTCTCCATGATTTTTTAAAGTTATCACATATGTAAATTCCTGTCTCCCTTTCTCTGTATCCTATTCAGCACATGTAATTTTTTTATGCATATACAATATCCTACCTGGTATCACAAGTACATTCTTGAAAGATCACTGGCTTTGGAATGTAAAAATTGTGAGAAGAGATGACTTTCCCTAAATAATGATGGAACTGAAAATTCCACCTATGGGTGAGCTTCCTAGTGAAAAACACTATACATAAATCCATGTTCAGTAAAATGAATATTTTTGGATTTGTGAATGAATTATATTTCATGATGAATATCGATTGGCATATATATTGCTAAATATTAATGTGTGTGTGTGTGTGTGCGTGTGTGTGTGTGTGCGTGTGTGTGTGTGTGTGTGTGTATTCTCCAGATTTTAAAAAAATATGAAAAATATGTGTCTTATTATACACTCCCTAAATTCATTCATATTCATTTATGTTCATTTAAATTCAAATTTTCACAAGATTATTCTCAGTAATATTCATACACCTGAAATATATTTTGGTTTCCTACTACTGAAAACTAAGTTCAGTGGATGGTGCTTAAAAATCCTAATATTTCTACAGTAACTGACCCAGTTTAACATTAATGCAAGTAGATTGCTATGGGACATGATGTGTAATTTGAAGTTCATTTTTACTCAACACTGGTACATTACTATTTCTTCAGTTTATGGACATCATAGGATGTATTTTTTCATCCACAACTTCACAAATTTTTTTGGCATTTGGTTCACTTTCAATTACTTACTACTTCAGAACACATGTATTCCTCCATGTTTCTTTACTGGTCTTTTCACTAGACTTCTTTCTAAACACATTATTTTCGATTCCATAATCATTTTTGAAGCAAAACTCACTCTTCACGATAAACCGTAACCCTAATAATACCATTGCATATATAACTCGTTGGAATGATGGTATATATATCAATATAAGATTTCCAATATATTTTCAGATGCAAACTCAAACCATTATTTAATGTTGGATCCAGTTACATACTTTATTCACAATATGGTCTATTCATGCATCATCTCAATAATCATCAACACAAGGTACACCTATTTGTATCCCCAGTACTAATTTATAAGTTTCCAGAATATTACTCCCCTTTATGGTGCAAGAAATACTCATGTCACCTGATCTACATATACATTTTACCACAGTAGTATTCTGTACACAAAATGCAAAGGTCACACATATGATTGTACCAAAGCCTAAATGGGAAGTGACCATGGATTACTAAAAGCATCTATGTCCAGGGTGCCTACTGCTCTCAAATGTCAATCCTATTGGTTACTACATATTTGTTTCTTCCTAAGATTATATATTTAACCTCAAGCCTGTTGAAAATATCTAATCCTATCACTCACTTTATACTTTTCCTGATTTCATAATGCCCCTATTGATATCTGCTTTCCTACATATTTTTCCCAGTTCATCATTGTGACTGTCTCTTCACATGTGCTGACATTTACATTCACCCTCTAACTGAAAACCAATTGCTAAAGAACTTTTGGTCCAACTCCGAGACTCACTCTTCTTCCTAAACCTACTGACTATCTTCCTAATCCTACAGACTATCCTTTTTTGACTGGATGTTCTCTTCTACTTTCAATCATCCGAGGTATAGGGTCCTATGCCATTGTATATCGATTTATCTGAGACCTCGGTGCAGAACATAATTCAATCTAAGTATACCAATCAAGGGCCCAATGCCTTTCTGGGCTTCAAATCTTTCCTAGATCTCTGATCTCATACATATATTTCACATTTATATTCTTATAAATATCACAGGTTTCCAATACCATAATTCATCCAGCAGAATGACTCCTAACCCAAATCGAACATGCTATTAACACTAACCATACACTGTTCCCTCAATCTCACTTTACAGAAGAGCAGGGACAGAGTTGGTCTTAAAATCCAGGAAGGTAGGGTATCATCCACCAGCTGAGAACCTCAAAAGTCCCTGCAGAAATAATCCCTTGAGTAGGTGTAGGCAGGTATGAAGGATCTGAGAGAGCAAAAGTCATCTTCCATGGCAAACAACCTGGTCAGGTTGAAGGGATGTGTCTGAATTAGCCTCTCTCTTCCTAATGTAGAGAAGATGGACCAAACCATGGCTGTGTGGAGAGCTGTTCCCCGGTGCCTATGGTTGATATACCATTCTAACTTATGAATGAGTCACAGCAAGTAGAGGCAGACTCCATCTTTTGGGAACCTTGGAAGCAACTGTTAAAACAAAGTGGTTTCCAAGGCAGTGACTTCATTCAGTTGTTGAAGGAAGTGACCTCACCTTACATTATTGGTGATGAAAGTCTGTGATCTTGGGATCCAGGAAACCAGGCACACAGAGTCAAACCCACTCCATGTCCCAGTGGGCTCACTTGTTTGGATTTAACAAGACAGAGTCACTCTTTCTTGGTACCTACTGATGTGAGGACAGCCAAATGCCTGGAAACTATGAAGACTGGCCTTTCCAGAGAAAGCAGGGAGTTTCTCACCACGTGCTCCTGACAACTTCACAGAGTTGGCTAAAGAGACCAGATTGGAGACAGGACACGCCATTTTTGGGGAACATAGTATGGCCCACAGGTCAGAGGACACTCTGGATAGACACAGACCTACTTGGGGGAAAGAGGTGCCTTTTTGGGTGTGAGTGTGAGTTTGTGGTTTTGTCTCATGTTCTGAGAATAGTTACGAAAGCTGGTTTGTTTGTTTTGGAGTGGACTGTTTCTAGTAAGTCCTTTGACAAGGTGAGTGTTTCTGTGTCTATATATCATACTGTGTCCATGATTCTAGACAGTAGAAAAGAGAATGCATCAATGAATGTGTCCTGTCTACGAGAAAGCTTCAAAGCATTCATCCTGTGCAATTTATGAATGGACTGCAGCTTGCCGTATGGATGGGCAACTCCTGCTATCTTTCTAAATTCCTGTTTTCTTCCTGAATTCTGGACACTCTCCAGAATACGCTCATGATTTTGTGTCCAAGATATGTACCACCTCAATCTCTGTGACTTGGCCATGTACTGGATAGCTGATGGGAATGGTGAGTATCTCAGAAAACTCAGATATCAGTATGCCCAAGAAAGTCTCAGTGGAGAAACCCTGCTTTGGGCCTTTTGCTTACCTATTCTGTTGCCCTGAATGTCAGGAAGGTCTTTGCCTCAGGCCACACTTTGTGAAGCCTGAAGAAAATAGTTTTCAAATGGAATTGAATGGTCATTACCTGTGCCTCTTCGGTTAATTGCTTTGGAAATGGATGTGTCTGAATCAGCCTCTTAGCCCTATGTGAGGCTGTGGCTTAGATTCACAGTACATGATTGGTCTAAAGAAAAATCCCATGTGTGCATCCAAAACCAAAATGGACAAAAGAACTGTCATGGTGGATAGAGTCTCTCGCCTTCCTCTGTAAGGTTCCTGACCTCCATTAAGTGAGAATAGGGATCATTTGGGTCAAGTGAATTCTTTAAAGCCCTGCAGAGGCTATCCCATAGGTTCATGAGTTTTCTCATGACTCCAATTCACATCTATGTTTACAGAAGAGCAGGGACAGTGTTGGTCTTACAATACAGGAATGCAGTGGATCTTCCATCTGTTGAGAACCTCAAAGCTCCATGCAGAAATGATCTCTGGAGAAGATGTAGGCAGCTATGTAAGACCTGAGAGAGCAAAAATCATCTTCCATGGCAAACAACCTGGTCAGGATTAAGGGTTGCGTCAGAATGAGCCTATCTCTTCTTAATGTAGAGAAGATGGACCAAACCCGGCCTGTGTGGAGAGCTGTTCCCTTTTGCCTACGGGTGATATACCATTTTAACTTGTGAAAGTGTCACAGGAAGTAGGGGCAGCCCTCATCTCATGGGACCGTTGGAAGCAATTGTTATGACAAAGTGGTTGCCAAGGCAGTGATCTCATTCAGTTCCTGAAGGACGTGATCTCATCTCACTTCCATGGTGATGGAACTCTCTGAACTTGGGATACAGAAAGCCAGGCACCCAGAGCCAGTCTCAGTTCTAGTCCCAGTGGTTTCACTTTTTTGGATTTACAAAGGACAGAGTCAGTCTTTCTTGATACCTACTGATGTGAGGATGGCCAAATGCCAGGAAAGCTCGGAAGAGGGGCTCTTCCTGAGAAAGCAGATAGTGGCTCACTCCTGGCTTCTAACAACTTCACATTGTTGGCCAAGAAGACCAGATCTGAGACAGGTCAGGCCATTTCGGAGGATCATAGTATGGCCCATCAGTCAGAGCACACTCCGGAGAGTCACAGACCTATTTGGGGGAAGGAGGTGGCATTGCAGGTGTGGGTTTGTGGTTTTGTCTCATGTTCTGAGAATAGTTAGAAAAGGTGGTTTGTTTGGTTTGGAGTGAACTGTTTCTAGTAAGTCATTTGACAATGCAAGTGTTTCTATGTCTGTGTATCCCACTGTGTCCGTGCTTGTAGACATTAGAAAAGAGAATGCATCAATGGATGTGTCCTGTCTCATAGAAAGCTTCCCAGCATTCATCCAGCACAATTTATGAATTGAATGCGGCTTGCCTTATTGATGGGCGATACCTGCTACCTTCCTAAGTTGCTGTTTTCTTCCTGAATTATGGCCAATCTCCAGAATAGGCTCATGGTTTTGTGTCCAAGATATGTACTACCTCCAAGCTCTGTGACATGGCCATGTACTGGATAGCTGAATGGAATGGCGAGCATCTCAGAAAACTCAGATATCAGTGTGACCAGTAAAGTCTCAGTGGAGAATCCCTGCTTTCGGCCATTTGCTTACCTATTGTTCTGTTGCCCTGAGAGTCAGGAAGGTCTTTGTCTCAGGCCAACCCTTTGTGAATCCTGAAGGAAAGATTTTTCAAATGGAAATGAATATGCTTTTCCTTTGGCTCTTTCCTTAATTGATTTGGAAAGAGATGTGTGTGAATCAGCCTCTTGGCCCAGTGATTCTTTGACTTAGATTCTCAGTACCTGATGGATCTAAAGTAAGATCCCATGGGTGCATAAAATCCAAAATGGCAAAAAGAGCAGTCATTGTTGATGAAGTATTTTGCCTTCCTCTGTAAGGTTCCTGAATTCCATCAAGTGAGAATAGGGATCTTTTGGGTCAAATGAGTTCTTCAAATCTATTCAGAGGCTATCCAATAGGTGCTTGAGTTTTCTCATCTTTCCAATTCACATAAAGAATCTGTACCCAACACTCAGTAGGACTCAAATTGGAGAAGCAGAGCAGTATTAAGGGCAGGCCTATTTGATCACTCCTGGTACACAGGAAGGGTGTACAGGCCACTGGGAATTTAGGCAAATGAGGGGCAACAGAGCTTATTTTGGACACTGTCTTGGGCTACGCTAATGCTATCAAATGTCAATCCTATTGTTGACTTCATATTTGTTTTATCCTAAGCTCACATATTCATCCTCAACCCTGTTGAAAATATCTAATCCCATCACTCACTTTATTCTTTTCCTGATTTCCTAATGTCTCTATTGATATCTGCTTTCCTACATATTTTGCCCTGTGCATCATTGTGACTGACTCTTCACTTGTGTTGACGTTTACATTGACTCTCTAACCAAAACCCTATTGCTAAAGAACTTTTGTTCCAAATCCTATACTCACTTTTCTTCCTAAACTTACCGACTATCTTTCTAATCCAACTGACTATAACTTTTTGAATGGATGTTCTCTTCTACATTCAATAATCCAAGTACAGTTCAGGTTTCTATTCAACCGGGTGAGGGAGTAGATTCTGCAGTTTGGCAATTGGGGACAGCACATTCTGGCAACAAGATTAGCAAAGAGTTCTCAAGATTTCAACAGTGTTTCGTTAAGTGTACAGAAAAACAGGAAGTGACAAGTACATATTTTATTAACCTTTCATTCCCCACTTCTTTTTCTGGCTACTTTTAATCATAAAAGTGATCTTTGTGGGGTGTCACATTCTATGTCTGCTAGTGGGGTATTACCATAATTTTAATTTGTCCAATTTGAGCTTGGAGAAAAGAAATTACATGGTTGAGGAAACAGGGTTTTATAGTTAGTAATAATATGAGGATTATTATTGGACCGGCCAGGGTTGATAAAAACGTAATTAACCAGGGGGACTGTGTAAAAAACGACTCAAACTACCCTTTTTGTGCCTCTCTCTCTCGTTGTTGCTCTTCAAGGCATCTTTTTAATTTACTCATAGATTTTTTTACAACTCCAGTATTGTCGACATAAAAACAACATTCTTCCCTCAATGAAGCACAAAGGCCCCCCTCTGTCATGAAAAGGAGGTCCAACCCTCGACTGTTCTGTAAAACAACTTCAGAGAGAGAGGTTAAAGATTCCTGGAAAGCTGTGATGGAGGTTTCTAAAATCTTTAAGTTTTGATCTATTGCTGCTTCTAATTGGGTCACTTGTTGTGTCCCATGGACCAGAGCAGTGGTTCTTGTGCCCAACCCTGCAGCAACTCCTATTCGTAATAGAATGGCTAAGGTGAGGGACATATGTTCCCAGCGGAACCGGGTTGTATGTCCCCCTCTTTGATCTTCAAATGAACCTGCGTCATGATAGAGCACTCTGGGAAACATCTGCACCATTTCACAATTAATCACATCTGTTGACCATTTCATGAAAACATAAACAATGTTTAAGTATATAGAATTACACTGTTGTAGGGACGGACAAGGCAAGGCACCTAAGATAGCACCAAAGACACGGAAACAGTCTTTTTTGGTTTCAACCAGATTCAGAGGGCATTGCTTCTGTTGTAATCAATTAATCCCCTGAACCCCAAGTTACGTAGTTTCAGAATTTTGTACCCAACACGTAAGGGAAGGGGCTCAGAAGTTCACAGTCTGCAGAAGTTCACAAAAAGCAGTTTTTGTTTCTGTTTTTTCCTCAGTTTGGGCAAGTTAACTTTTCAAGGACACCTGGGTGGGGGTGTCTTCCCTTTCTTTTTTTCCCCCTTCCAGCTGTTTCCATACAGCACAGTTTGTAACTTCTTTATCTTAGAAATGTAGCCATCTCTGTGAAGCCCCAGCTCAAGGCCAGAGGCCTTTTTTTCAAATATTTTGTGAAAAACTAGTAAGGGTGTGTCTAGATCAGGAGTGCTGAATTTTTTAGCCAGTTGCCAAGGAGACCAGGGCAACACAAAAATAGGAAGTTTATCTACAGTGAACTCTTTTATCGGGACTCTTTTGCTGAAAGTCCTAAATCAGCCATGGTGAAGACTTCTGGAGAAGGTCAGTTAAGACTTTTCTGTGTGCCTGGTACAGAGGGGGACAATTTGGAAGGCAGGGATAAGAGCAGCTCTGTGGATCTGAGAATGAGGAAGGAGAGATGTAAAAGAATATTGGGAGAGGGCTTTGGGATCTTAATAGCAACAAAAACTTGAGCAGTAGAACAAATAGAACAGAGGGGGAGATGGGAGTGAGATTCCAAAAAGCCTGTGAGGGACTTTAAATTCTTAGTAACCTGTTTTAGTGATGACAAAGCAACATTAAAGGCCATTTTCATTACATCTTGTATTAGGGTCTGAGGATTCTTCTCAGCGGGTTTGAGCTTTGCATTAGGTGGTAAGAGGACTGGGTGGGACCCGGTGTGGGCACTGACAGGAGAGGAGAGGAGTGAGTGAATGGATTGGTACCTCAGTACCTGCAACCTCAGCAAGGGAGCAATGGTCTGAGAACCAGTCGAGATTTGGGTTTTTGATCTAGATATTGGAGGGGAGAAATCAAGTTGCTGAGGTGGGAGTGACAGCAGAGAGTCTGGAGCACAAGGCTGAGGGTGAGCATCTATTGGAGAAGCATAGTTCAGGATGTGAGCAAAGGAGAGAGAAGGCCTCCACATAGCGGAATCTCCTTTCACCCTTTTGAGCACTTGCAGAAGTTAAAAAGGTCACACAGAATTTGAGGATCTAGAGACCCCTCTGGGGGCCATCGGTTTTGGTAATCTAATTCGTAATATGGCCAATGCTGTGTACAGAATTTGATGAGGAGTTTGGGTTCCATCTGACAGTCCCTGTATGCTCACATCCCCATGACTTACAATAGAAGTCTGCTCTCCCCCCCCCCCCCCACAGCCGTGACTGTTTGTGGCTTTGATAGTCTGCCGGGCAAACATAGTAATCTAGGCTAGCCAACCTGCATCTGGCTCACGTGTCCCTACATCTATAATGTTTGTTTCCATTATCTATGGTACGGAAGGGATTTAATGGAATTTTAGTGGGATCCTGTTAATCAGGGATATCCCAATAGGAAAGACCTATAGCCAGCTGACAAATGACTGGGTGGAGAGATGGCCACCAGGTTCATAAGGGGGCTGTATTCGAGATAGGCCATACTTCGTGTCCAGTAGGATTTGTGATCAGCCATCGCTGCTTAAGGGGCTGATGAGGGTTAAGACTACTGGTCGTTAAGGGGAGAATAAATATCTTCCAGGATCTTCTTTACAACCATTTGCCATGTTTCTTTTTTCTTCTTTTTTATTTCTTTTTTTTTTGTGTGTGTGTGTGTGTGGGGAAGGCTTCAATACATCCTGAAAATGTATGTTCAAAGACTAGGAGTTATTTAAGTCCATACCTTACTGGCTTAATTTCAGTAAAGTCCACTTCCCAGAATTGTCCTCGTCTGGTTCCTCATAGGTGCTTTCCTGCAGGAAGCTTGGAAGTGTAAGCTTTAACCAATTAATGGACCTGACAGGCTTTTGTTACCCATTCAGTTATTTCCTTTTGCTGTGAGTAGGTTAGTGGAAAACTGTGTTCTTGATCCTTCACGAATGAATGCAGTTTCTTTGAACAAAGGTGAGTGAGTTGATGAACATTTGCTACTGACATAGTTAGAGCCATGATTATAGGAGTAGTTACTGAAGGATTAAAAAATTCCACTTGGGGGCCTTCAGGGTTAAAAGTTATTTTGGCCCAGAGCTTGGTGAGCAGAACTCTGCCCATCAATGGGGCCAGGCATTCTGGGATTACTAGGAAGGAGTGATGGATTTTTCCTTTTCCCTGGTCCATGGTCCTCGTAGTTGTTAAAGCCCGATATTTACTTCTGTTAGACTCTTGAATTAGAGACCTTAATTCGGTAGAGGGCCCAATGGGCCTTACGGGCTGAGTATATTCCCCCTGCATCTACTTCAAAGTTTATTGTGTTCCCCTCCACTTCAAAAGTTACCTTGAGGTCAGGGAGAGGATCTGAGCCCGGACTTTCTTAGTATTCCTCCAGAGTCAGAATATCTGACTGGCATGGCTGTCTCTTTCTAGGGCACTCTTTGGCCCAGTGTCCTTTTTCTTTAGAGTAGTCACATTGATCTGAGGCCAGGGGTGGCCTCTAGTGTGTGCCCAGGTATCCCTTCCTGTCTCTCTGTTTCTTAATTTCTGGCCTATTTGTTGTTGTGACCAGGACCTTAGTCAATGCCTTAGTCTGTCTTTTGTTTCTTTTATCCTCACTCAGCTCCCTTCTCTTCCTCAGTTTCTCTCTTAAAGTATACCTTCTCGGGTTCTCTGACTAAATCCCTCAAAGTCATATCTTGTAATCCATCTAAGCATTGTAACTTTCTTTTAATATCCAGGGCAGCTTTCCCAATAAAGGCCATTGTGACAGATGCCTTTTGATCCTCTGCCTGAGGATCGAAAGGAGTATGTCTCTTATATGCCTACATAATTATCTCTAGGAACATAGAGGGAGATTCATCAGGCCCTTAAATAATCTCTCTTACCTTGGCCAAATTAGTTGGTCACCTAGCGGCCACTAAGATACCCACTATTAGAGCCCGGCGATAAGTGGACAGATGCTCCCTACCTTCAAAGGTGTTGGGGTCCCAGTTGGGTCGTTTCAAGAGAAAGCCGGATTTGAATATATTGGGAAGTTTTGTCGGTCACGCATTTGGTCCGAGGATACTTTTTTCTAGCATCCAGGAGGATTCTCTTTTGTTCCTCTGTCATGAAGAGAGTCCCTAGGAGTTGTTGGCAGTCATCTCAAGTAGGTTGGTGTGAAAACATCAATGACTTCACCAGACCTGAGAGCCAGGTTGGGTCCTCGGTAAAAGGGGGATTGTTATTTTTCCATTTATATAGGTCTGTAGAGGAGAAGGCCAATACTGGTAGGCTTGCATTTTTTCCCTATGGCCATCGTCAATCATTGGTCCTTAGGGATGGAGGGAAGCAACACGGGAGTTCCAGGGTTTTCAATCATTTGCCACCGGCGAGTTCCTTTAGCAACTCCAGCTTCCTCCAGGGGAGGAGGGGCTGTGTGTGACACAGGGGAGTTATCTGGAGGGCCCTGGGCTGGCTTAGCTTCCTCCAATTGCGGAGAGGCTGAGTCAGCAGCTGGAGAATCACTTAGAGGGTGTTGGGGGTTGTGGGACAAGGGTAGAAAATAAGGAGGGGGACGAGAGTCCAGTAGAGTCAAATCTTGTGACTCAGGGAGAACAGAGGGTGGAGGAGGAGGAGGAGCAGAGGGGTTGAGAGATCGTGGGGGAAGGAGTAGGAACGGGGACACAGCAAGGAAAGGCTTCACCCACGGAGGAGGAGATTTGCAGAGGTCCTGCCAAGTTAAGGTATATTATTGTTTATCAGTATGGCTATGTGGCCCTGGCTGTAAGACAATATCTCTGTCTTTTTAAATTAGTGGAAAGTAGAAAGATCCTTCTAGGGGCCATCCGAATCCAAAGGTGGGCCATTCTGTGGCACACAGAGTCTGCCAGGTCCAGCGTTTTACTGAAAAAGAAACATTCTGAGCCCTTAAGCGGACTTTGGTCCATAGATCAAGGGTCAGGGACAGAGGCATTGAAGTGATCTGTCCCATAATGAAAGATACACAAACAGTAAAAGCAACGACACAGGACACAGACAAGAGAAAACAATAAAGACAGGCAATGGACGTCCAACACTGAGACCATGACTGAGCAGGTGGCAAAACCCGATGGGCTGGCAATACCGAATCTGAAACAAAGTATCACTGAGTCGAGGAGACTATTATTCCTCGATTCCCGAGTCCTCTGTGGCGTCCCCCAGGGACTTGGCTTGTGGCTCTGTGACACGTCTGCCAGCCACCATCAAAGAGAGCTCACACACTTCATCGACAGCCATTTTGCCAAGCCCTAACCTGAAACCTGAAACCAGAAAGAGGTGCCTTACTTACCCTGAGAGTAGCCCATTGGGGTCTCTCGTTCACCACTGCTGGATTTCGGTGGAACCTCCATATATAAATATCGGAAGAGCATTGGGGGAAGAGACCACCAAGAGACTCTCTCATGCAAAAACAAAGGGTTTATTGGGGGTCCAGCATGCTGGGGCTCAGAGCTCATTTGAATAGAGCAGAGAACCCTGAGAACAGCTTAAGCAGAGCTTATATACTTTCCTTGAAGAGGGCAGGGAGGAAAGTTTATTGATGGGCCTGGGCGGGTGAGCAGTTTGCGTGCAACTGGGTGAGGGAGTACATTCTGAAGTTTGGCAGTTGGGGACAGCACATTCTGGGAAAAAGATTAGAAATCACTTCTCAAGATTTCAACAGTGTTTTATTAAGCATACAGAAAAACAGGAAGTGACAAGAATCTATTTTATTAACATTTCACTACTGACTATACTTTGCCAGATTTCCTAAAGTCTCTATTGATATCTGCATTCCTACATATTTTCCCCAGTTCATCATTGTGATTAATTCTTCACATGTGCTGACATTTACATTCACTCAATACCCGAAACCCTATAGCTAAAGAACTTTTGGTCCAAATCCTATACTCACTCTCCTTTATAAACATACCGATTATCTTCCTAATACTACTGACTATCCATTTTGACTGGAAGTTCTCTTTGAAAATCAATCATCCAAGTTACAAGGTCCTATGCTTAATACCCAATCTAGGGCCCAATGCCCTTCTGGGCTTCAAATCTTACCTAGATTTTTGTTTTCAGATTCATATATTTTACCTATATATTCTTGAAAATATCGCAGGTTCCCAATACCATTATTCATCCAGCAGAATGATTTCTATTCCAAATCAAACCTGTTATTAACCTTAACCATACACTGTTCCCTCAATCTAACTTTAGAGAAGAGCAAGGACAGAGTTGGTCTTAAAATACAGGAATTTAGGGGATCTTCCAACTGCTGAGAAACTCAAAGGTCTATGCACAAATGATCCTAAGAGAAGTTGTAGACACCTATGAAGGAACTGAGAGAGCAAAAGTCATCTTTCATTGCAAACAACCTGGTCAGCATGAAGGGATGTGTCTGAATAAGCCTCTCTCTTCTTTATGTAGAGAAGAAGGACCAAACGAGGCCTCTGTGGAGAGCTGTTCCAGGTTACCCATGTTTGATATACCATTCTAACTTGTGAAAGTGTCAAAGGAATTAGGGACAGCCTCCATTTCATGGGACCTTTGGAAGCAAATGTTAGGACAACGTGCTTGCCAAGGCATTGACCTCATTCAGTTCCTGAAGGAAGTGACCTCACCTCACATTCTTGGTGATGGAACTCTCTGAACTTGGGATCCAGGCATCCAGGCACACAAATCTAGTCCCAGGCCCAGTCCCAGTGGTCTCACTTCTTTTGATTTACCAAAGACAGAGTCAGTCTTTCTTGGTATCTACTGATGTGAGGATGGCCAAATGCCAGGAAAGCTCTGAAGAGTGGCCTTTCCTGAGTAAGCAGGAAGTGGCTCACCGCTGTCTCCTGACAACTTCACAGAGTTGGCCAAGGAAACCAGATCTGAGACAGAACAGGCCATTTGATGGGAACATAGTACGGCCCACCAGTCAGAGGTCACACCCGATAGTCAGAGACCTACTTTGGGAAAGGAGGTGAATTTGTGGGTGTGAGTGTGTGTTTGTGATTTTGTCTCATGTTCTGAGAATAGGTAGGAAAGGCAGTTTGTTTGGTTTGGAGTGGATGATTTCTAACAAGTGATTTGACAAGGCAAGTGTTTTTATGTCTGTGTATCTCACTGTGTCCATGGTTGTAGACATTAGAAAAGAGAATGCATCAAAGGATGTGTCCAGGCTAGTAGAAAGCTTACCAGAATTCTTTCTGCCCAATGTATGAAAGGAACGCGGCTTGCCATATGGATGGGTAACACCTGCTATCTTCCTAAGTTCCTGTTTTCTTCCTGAATTCTGGCCACTCTCCAGAATAGGCTCATGATTTTGTGACCAAGTTATGTACCACCTCCAAGCTCTGTGACATGGCCATGTACTGGATAGCTGAAGGGAATGCCTCATGCCACCCCTTTGTGAAGCCTGAAGAAAACAGTTTTCAAATGGAAATGAATATGGATCACCTGTGGCTCTTTGCTTAATTGTTTTGAAAAGGGATGTGTCTGAATCAGCCTCTTGGCCCTGTGTGAGGTTGTGGCTTATATACTGAGCACGTGGTGGATGTAAAGAGAGATCCCATGTGTGCATCCAAAACCAAAATGGCCAAAAAGCAGTCCTTGTGGATGAAGTCTGTCGCCTTCCTCTTTAAAGTTCTTGAACTCCATCAAGTGAGAATAGGGATCCTTTGGGTCAAATGGGTTCTTCAAAGACCTGCAGAGGAGCTTGTGTTTTCTCATGACTGCAAATCACATAAAAATATATACCTGACACTCAGTTTTCCACAAATTGGAGAAGCATAGAAGTATTAACGTCTAGCATATTTGATCACTCCTGTTTCACATGAAGGGTGTCCAGACCACCCTGAATTTACGCCAATGAGGGGCAAGGGAGTTATTTTGGACACTCTCTTGGACTCCGCCACTCATGGAAACCTTCAGCCAGAGGTTGTGATTAGTGTCTATATGGAAGAAGATGGGGGCCATATGGGAGGGTTTTGGTTTTAATTTTGGTCATTTGTGTCCGGTTGGAAGACATGACTGGGACCACCTGGGCTTGAACTCTGGTGTGATTCCCCTTAGAGACTGAATTCAGAGAAGTAGTGCCATGAATTTTGTTGGGATTTTAGGAGTCCACCCATGAGAATCACCCTTGGAAACTGAGATCTAGGCCCAGGGTGGCTTTCCACAGAGCCCTGGGTATCTCAGCCAGAAGATCACATGATTTAATTCTGCAAGACTTGTTAGCCATTGTTGAGAGTCACAACACCCATGGATGTCACATTGTAGACCTCAATAGGCCTGGCTTCATGTGACATTTTGGCCACTCTTTGGGAAGCCTTGCCTGTGAGAGTTCTACAGAGCATTCATTGAAATGAGCTTCCTCACCATTTAACGGTTCCTGAATGAATTGAAACCCACAGTGCCTGCAACGTCATCCTTGAAAAATGCCTAGATAAATACCATGAAATTTTTGAAATTCCCATGACCAGGTGGCACTGGAGAAACTTTGGATGTCCTGTTGCTGATCGTAAATATGCAAGACAGTGCCTTGATTGAGTGGGTTTCATGAAAATGGTGTAGAACAGAGATGCCAATATGTTGGAACCTGCTGAGTTTTGGGCCTAGATCAGTGGTAGGCAGGTGTGTGATAAAAAATTTGTGGTGGGGCCATGTGGATCTGCCATTGGATCCCAAATGGCTTGTGACTTACATGGTCAGCCAGCAAACCCTTCCATGTAAAGGCTTCTTGTTATATGGAGATGTTTCCGGGCAATGTTTAGAATCAGGTTACTATGGACATGGGGCCAAGCTATGTGGGATAGAAGCCTGGTTGGTGGATTCTCCTGCAGACCCTGACCAACCACACATGAAAGAATTGCCTCCAGAACTGTGTCCCAGTTGAACTTCTTTTATTTCATGAAGCAAATGCCAAAGTTCCAGTGCAGCAGCAAGAAACACCACGAAAAGTGGAGGATGACCAAATGGCTTCCCAGTCCACATGGGAATACCCTTAGCCCCCAGTGGCCACAGTTTACTTACAAAGAGAGAATTCAGCACTGCTGCCTCATGTTCATTGGAAAATAAGAAACCATGTCCTCCAGGTCACATAGATGCAGACACAGCTTTGATAGTCTCACTAAAAAGAAGCTAAAGCTCCTGACAACAACATATATTTCAAGTGCCCAAACTCAGAGGCAGTTTCTCAAGAAGTATTTAGGCCAGCAGAGCTCCATGTTTATGGAGTGTTTACCCTGTACAATACTAGGGAAACTCCTCTACCACTTCCAAGTTTGTAAACTCCTGAGCATATTATTCACAGAATTTATTACTCTTCTCCTCTAATTGTGTCTTACTTTGGGCGAAAAAAATATCAAGGAATTGTTCTGGATGAGAGTGGGAAGATTTTGTTTAGCACATATTTGCATACACATTGGATTCATTTTTCTATTTTACATTTGAAATACTGAATCCCTGACACTAACACATGCCCTGCTAGATTCTGAATACTAATCCTAATATGATGGAGAAAAATAACGGAAACAGAATAGAAATACAAGCAGTTCAGAGGAGGCATGTTGTATACTTGGACTTGCCTTTTGCATTATATAGGGTAGGAGTTATAAATCTAGTCAATTTTTTGTTGAAATAGTTTTCCATGTGCTTTTAAAGTTAACAAATATGTGAATTCCTGTCTCCCTTTCTCTGTATTCTATTCAGCACATGTATTTTTATATGCACATATAGAATCCTACCTGGTATCACACGTACATTCTTGTGAGTTACATGACTTGGCAGATACAAAGTGTGAGAAGAGATCACTCCTCTTAAACGCTGTTTGACCTGAAAATTCAACCTATGGGTGAGCTTCCTAGTTGAAAAAAGTTATACATAAATCCATATCCAGTAAAATGAATATTTTTGGATCTGTGGAGGATACATATTTCACGGTGTAATTCGATTGGCATATATATTGCTAATTTTTAAAATCTGTGTGTGGAGATATATATATATATATATATATATATATATATATATATATATATATATATATATATTCTCTCCAGATATTTCAAAATATTTAATATATGTGTCTTATTATACACTCCCTAAATTCATTCATGATTATGTATGTGGATTTATAATCAACTTTTCACAAGATTATTCTCAGAAATATTCATTCACCTGATATACGTATTTTTTTCCTAGTATTGAAAACTAACTTCAGTGAATGGTGCATATAAATCCTAATATTTCTACAGTAACTGATCCATTTTCAAATCAATGCAAGTAGATTCCTATGGGACATGATAAGTATTTTGAAGTTCATTTTTATTCAAAACTAGTACATTACTATTTCTTCAGTTTATGCACATTATTGGATATATATTTCATCCACAAGTTCACAAATTTATAGGCATTTATTTCACTTTCAATCACTTTCTGCTTCAGAAAACACGTGTTCCGCCATGTTTCAAACTGGTCTTTTCATGAGACTTCTTTCCAAACACATTATTTTTGATTTCCATAATCACTTTTGAAGCAAAACTCACACACTCTTCATGATAAACCATAACCCTAGGATTACAATTAGACGTATAAGTAGTTGTTATGAATGATTATATATCAATATATGATTTCTTATGTATTTTCAGATATCAATTCAATACATTATTTAAAGTGAACCAGTTATATTATTTATTAACTGTATGGTCTATTCATGCATTATCTCTATATTCATAGACACAGTGTACACCTATTTTTACCCTCAATACTAATTTATACGTTTTCAAAATATTCCTCAAAAAATGGTGGAAGAAATACTCATGTCACCTGATCTATATATACATTTTATCACAGTAATATTCTGGACAAAAAAATTAAAGGTCACCCTTAAGTTTGTACCAAAGCCTAAATGGAAAGTGAGCATGGATTACTAAAACCTTCCATGTCCAGGTGGCCTAATGCTCTCAAATGTCAATCTTATTGGTGACTAAATTTTTGTTTCTTCCTAAGATTATATATTCAACCTCAAGCCTGTTGAAAATGTCTAATCCTATCACTCACTTTATACTTTGCCTGATTTAGTAATGTCTCTATTTATATCTATTTTCCTACATATTTTCCCCTGTTCATCATTGTGACTGACTCTTCACTTGTGCTGACATTTACATTCACTGTCTACCTGAAACCCTATTGCTTAAGAACTTTTGGTCTAAATCCTATTCTCACTCTTCTTTGTAAACCTACTGACTATCTTTCTAATCCTACCGACAATCCCTTTTTGAGTGGGTGTTCTATTCGACATTCAATCATCCAAGGTACAAGCTCCTATGCCATTGTATATAGATTTATCTGAGACATTTTTGCAGAAAATAATTCAAAGCTAAGTGTACCAATTAAGGGCCCAATGCCCTTCTGGACTTCATATCTTCCCTAGATTTCTGTTTTTATACTTATATTTCACCTATGTATTCTTGTAAATATCATAGTTTCCCAATACCATTATTCGTCATGCAGAAGGATTCCTAACCCCAAATTGAATATGTTACTAACCCAAACCATACACTGTTCTCTCAATCGAACTTTACAGAACAGCAGGGACAGGGTTGCTCTTAAAATACAGGAATGTAGGGCATGTTCCACCTGTTGAGAACATCAAAGGTCCATGCAGAAATGATCCCTTGAGAAGATGTAGGCAGCTACAAAAGACCTGAGAGAGAAAAGTCATCTTCTATGGCAAACAACCTTGTCAGCATGAAGGGATGTGTATGAATCAGCCTCTCTCTTCTTAATGTAGAGAAGATGGGCCAAACCATTCCTAGGTGGAGAGCTGTTCCGGGTGCCCATGGTTTATATACCATTCTAACTTGTGAAAGTGTCACAGGAAGTAGGGGCAGCCTCCATCTCATGGGACTCTTGAAAGCAACTGTTAGGACAAATTGGTTTTCAAGGCAATGACCTCATTCAGTTCCTGAAGAAGTGATCTACCTCACTTCCTTGGTGATGGAACTCTCTTAACTTGGGATCCAGGAAGCCAGGCACCCGGAGCCAGTCCAGTACCAGACCCAGTAGGCTCACTTGTTTGAATTTACCAAGGAGAGTGTCAGTCTTTCTTGGTACCTACATATGTGAGGATGGCCAAATACCAGGAGAGCTCTGAATAGGGGCCTTTCCTGAGAAAGTAGGTAGTGGTTCACCGCAGGCTCCTGACAACTTCACAGAGTTGGCCAAGGAGACCAGATCTGAGATAGGACAGGCCATTTTGGGGGAACATAGTATGGCCCATCACTCAGAGGAAACTCCGGATAGTCACAGAGTTACATGGGGGAAGGAGGTGTCTTTGTGGGGTGGGTGTGATTTTGTGGTTTTGTCTCATGATCTGAGAATAGGTAGGAAAGACGGTTTGTTTGATTTGGAGTGGTCTTCTTCTAGTAAGTCGTTGGACAAGGCAAGTGTTTCTATTTCTGTGTATCCCACTGTGTCCGTGGTTGTAGACATTAGAAAATAGAATGCAACAATTGATATGTCCTGTATAGTAGAATGATTCCCGGCATTCATCCTGCCCAATTTATGAATGGACTGCAGCTTGCCTTATCCATGGGCAACACCTGCTACCTTCCTAAGTTCCTGTTTCTTCCAGAATTCTCACCACTCTCCAGAATAGTCTCATGGTTTTGTGTCCAAAATATGTACCACCTCCAAGCTCTGTGACATTGCCATGTCCTGGATACCTGAAGGGAATGGCGAGCATCTCAGAAAACTCAGATATCAGTGTGACCAAGAAAGTCTCAGTGGAGAAACCATGCTTTCGGCCTTTTGCTTATCAATTGTTCTGTTTCCCTGAATGTCAGGAAGGTCTTTGCCTCAGGCCACCCCTTTGTGAAGCCTGAAGAAAACAGTTTTCAAATGGAAATGAATGGGCATCACCTGTGGCTCTTTGTTTAATTGCTTTGGAAAGGGATGTGTCTGAATCAGCCTCTTGGCCCTGTGTGAGGTTGTGGCTTAGATTCTCAGCACCTGATGGATGTAAAGAGAGATCCCATGTGTGCATCCAAAACCAAAATGGCCAAAAGAGCAATTATTGTGAATGAAGTCTCTCGCATTCATTTGTAAGGTTCCTGACCACCATCAAGTGAGAATACGGATCCTTTGGTTCAAATGAGTTATGCACAGCCCTGCAGAGGCTAACCCATAGGTTTTTGGGTTTTCTCATGGCTCCAAATCATATAAAGAATCTATACCTGACAGTCAGTAGGCCTCAAATTGGAGATGCAGAGCAGTATTAACAGCTGGCCTATCTGATCACTCCTGGTTCACCGGATTGGTGTCCAGGCCACCTTGACTTTAGGCAAATGAGGGGCAAGGGAGCTTATTTTTGACACTGTCTTGGGCTGCACCCCTCATGAAAAACTCCAGCCAGAGGTTATGATAAGTGTCTATATGGAAGAAGATGAGGGCCATGTGGGAGTGTTTGGTTTTAATTGTGGTCATTTGTTTGGCGGTTGGAAGAGATAACTGGATCCACCTAGGCTTGAATTCTGGAATGATTCCTCTTAGAGACTGAGTTCTGAAATTTACCTCAAAGAAGTATTGCCATGAAATGTGTTGGGATTTTAGGAGGCCACGCATGAGATGCGCCCTTGAAAACTGAGATCGAGGGCCAGGGTGTCTTTCCACAGTGCAGTGAGAATCTCAGCCAGGATATCACATGATTTTATTTTGAAAGGCTTGGCAGCCATAATTGAGAGTCTAAACACAAATGGAACTCATATTGTAGACCTCAGTGATCCTGGCTTCATGTGACTTTTGGCCACTTTTTGGGAAGCCTTGCCTGTGAGATTTCTCCAGAGATTTCATTTAAATGCGCTTCCTCACCACATAATGGTTCCTGCATTAATTGAAACGCACAGTGACTCCAACTTCATCCTTCAAAAATGGCTAAATAAATACTATCAAATTTCTGAAATTCCCATTACCAGGTGGCACTGGAGAACCTTTGGATATCCTGTTGCTGAACATGAGTGAAATAATTCCCCACGCAATGACACTTCACCGGGAGAATTCCAATTTTATTGCTAAAAGCTGTGTGCTTATATAGAACTAAGGGGGAGATGGTATGGCTTAGATAAATGGCAGCAACCCGTTTATTGACAAGTTCTTTCAAATATCAGCTCCAGAGCCCAGGAATTAGTTCTCATTGGGGCTAAGGTTCCCCACAAGCGAGATTTGAAATTGGCGCTGGCGGGAGAGTTCACAAGGGCGGGAACTTTTTGCGCCACTGCAGAAATGAAGAAGGTAGGAAGAAGAAGTCCTTAGGCGCCATGTTGGGGTTTTTCTCTGGGGTATGGCTGCCATTTATTCTTTTCCCAACATTCCACCCTTTTTGTTTTCTTAGGAAGTGGGGCGCCGTTTGTCAGATCTGGCTGCTTCCTGCTGTGTGGGGGTGGTGTGGGGCCTAGAAAGAGAAGTGGAGGAATGCTCAGGGGGCAGGTATGGGAATATCATGGCAGCCAGAAATAAAACCCAGTGGCTATAGACAGCTATTTTCATAGGGGTGCAGTCAATGAATGTTCCCTGAAGCCAAAGATGTCGATGGCATGGAACCAGTCCTGGATGGAAGAGATTGTTGGTATCAGCCACTGGTCCTGTAACAGAGACTCAAGGAAATACTGGAAGCGTTGCCTGGACATGGTGTCGCCAGCACCTGAAGAAGATCAGAGCGAATAAAAACAGAATGAAGATAAAAATTAAAGCAAATGTCAATTTTTGGCAGAAGTTCCATGTGGGGGGACTGACATAGAAGAGGCAAAGGGCCATGAGAAAGCTTAGAAGGTGGTAAAGACTATGAATCCAGGATGGCAGATTAAGAGGTTCTCCGAGCTCGTTGTCTCCCGCTGTCTAATACCCGTTGCATTCCATCGTGCCTGGTAGTGAGCTTCATCACTGAGTGAACTGTTCTCTTGGAGATGTTGGGGATTCATCAGTCATCAGAGGCTGGTAGTGACTAAGCAAAAGCTGGTTGAAAGTTTGATTAGGAATTTTATGCAGTTGGGTTTGAAGGCACTTCATTATGCAGGGCAAGAGAGCACAAAAAAGGAGCATCCAAATAAGGGGACCCAAGATATGTAGTAAGTACATGGCAAGATAGGATTGGAAGAACCCCGTTATGGGATTGGAGGAGGTAGGTTTGAGCAATTGGGTCGATAATTCCTGCAATTTAACAACATTTTTTTTATTAGCCCAGATTCATTAACATAATAGCAAAATTCCTCTCTGAGGAATAGGCATGTAACCCCTTTTTCTGCAGTGAGAAGATCAATTGCCTTTTGGTTCTGTAAAGCCACTTGTGCCAATGAAGTAACCTGCCGCTGCAAGGAACCCAGAGACTCAGCCATGGTATTGAGTGTTTCCTGCAGTTTTTGTTGAAGGTCATTGGATCCCATAGAGCATGACCTATAGCTCCACCAGAGAGTCTGAGACCCGTCACTGAGGTTGTTAAAATGAGGCCTACCAGAACCGGCAGAAAGACTACCCTACGGGTGCGGGAAGGTAGGGTCAACTGTCAGAATTCGGTGGGAGTATACAAAGATAGCTGAGGAACTACAGTAACCACGAAACAGGCGCCAGAGACATTGATGGTTGAGGTACTTAAAGAACCATTACACCAGAGGAAATGTCCAGGTTGCATAAACACAGGGCTCTATGGGGTGCTGTAGCTCAAGGAACAAATGGGAAAAGGATTCATTATTGGCAGGTGGAAACAGATGAAAGGAAATAAAGTATTGGTGGAATAACTTTCCCACAGTGGGATACGTGTCACATGTAGGGGTTGTCCTTTTTAGAGAAATTGTAGGGTTTTGCTGGAATATTTCCTGCCGCTAATGGGACTGCTGCTAGAAGTGGACGACTAAGTGAAGCACAGAGAAAGCACTGAGAAGTAGGCACAGAAAGAGGGGTGGAGTTTAATAATCAAAAAGTTTGGTGTAGCAAATTGAGCCATGTGGGAGGGGGACCTGAGAGGGTTGAAGGCTCTGAATCCTCTTTGGATGAGCTATGGATATGATCTCGAAGTTTTGATTCTGAGTCCTTAATGTGTTCGACTACCTGGATGGTTGCCTTAGGTTGCGTAATCAGGGTGCGGCCAATAGTCATCCACCCTGTGGGTCTGACTGAGGTTGTCCGAGCATAGACAGCAAACTCAACATAGCCCCATCGTTTGGCCTTGGGGTCAGGTTTATCTAAAGTATACCATCCATTGTTACTGGATGAAGAGCCTTTATGCCACTTTATGTAACTAGAAGTCCACCCTTCAGGGTAACCAAATGAGTGGTAAGAATAGCTACCACGTTCATCATGGAACATGCATGACCAATAGGGGCACCCATTATATATCTCAGGCCACCAATGACAGTAGTCTTTTGTTTGATCAAAAAGGAAGCAAATGAAAGGCCAGTTCCAGCTACCAGGGACGAAGGTCCTTGAAGGTGACAATTTTAGGGAAATAGAGGTGCAGTTGTGGATGAAGCAAGTAGTTGCATCCACTGTGCAGACCTTCTGCATGCCATGTTCTGAGTATCGTTCCCGAAAAGTGAATAAATGCATGGTAGGTGAGGAGGGTAAAGACCAGTCCTGACAGAGCACAGAAAATAAGCAGAGCACAAAAAACAAGCAGTTAGAGAAGACTAGGGTGTTGGGAGAGCTCATTGTGCCTTCTTTAAGAGGAATTGGGCTGCAAGGAAAACCGTGTGAGCCACAACTAAAATGGGTGAGATGGGTGTGGAGAGCAGGAGTAAAGGGGAGGTTCAGTAGGTGATTCTTGGAGTTCCTCTGGGGTGGCCCTGTCTTCAGCAGGTGGGGCCTCCGGTGATGTGGCTTCAACCTAGACATGTGAATCCAGGGAGTGAGACAGTTGTCTGGTAAGGAGAGTTTGGCGGCGGTAAGGGTAAAGAGAATGACAGGATAGGGGCCTTCCCATTTTGCGGCAAGAGTCCCTTTCTCCTCTGGGGTATTATAATAGACTAGACTAACAGGTGTTAAGGGAGGAGTGTTTGGAGAGGAGACTGGGTCCGGAAGAAGCCAGTCCTGATATTTCCAGAGTTCTGAGCGGAGGTGGAGCAAGAGAGGCAAAGACAAATCTCGGGTGAGAGGTCCTTGTGAAATGACCAACCCAGGGGTTATAAGAGGTCTTTCATACATTATCTCAAAAGGAGACAGTAAAGATGGTTTCTTAGGGAGAGCTCTGATTCGAAGCAAAGCCAAGGGAAGGAGTTTGAACCAGTCTATGTTTAATTCCATTGTCAATTTGGTAAGGACTTCTTTTAGAGTACGATTTACCCTTTCCACTTTCCCTGAAGCCTGGGGGGAATATGGACAGTTGAAATGCCACTTGAAGGAGAGGGCTTGAGAGACCTTTTGTGTGAACCTAGAAGTAAACTCAGGGCCATTGTCATATTGTAGGGAAGTGGGCATACCAAACCTGGGGATGATGTCTGTCAGTAAGATTGAAGCTACAGTGGAAGCCTTTTTATTGGAAGTGGAAAATGCTTCAACCCAACCAGAGAAAGTGTCCACAAAGACAAGGAGGTATTTAGTGCACCATACTGTGGGCATGTTGGTGAAGTCTACCTGCCAGTCAGCAGCGGGAATGTGTCCCCGGACTTGGTGGAAAGGGAAAGGTTTGGGCCTTAAAGGAGTATGAGGGTTGGTCCGCTGACAGATCTGACAATTAGAGGCTATATTCTGTAGCATGGCTTGTCAGAGAGGGTGAGGGAAAAGAAACTCTGTAAAAAGAGGGTCAAAGACTGAGAATTGGAAAGGAATAGAGTATGAAGGAACTTGAAAAGATGCTTGTTCTTACTGAAAGACGTAGGGGCTTCAGATGAGCTGTCTAAAGTGGCCATTATATGTCCCCCATGGAGGCCATAATTGAAAGTGGTAGCAGCCATTCGTGCCGCCTGGTCAGCTTTGGAATTGCCCTCAGTGATAAGAAAGCCTTCCTTCTGATGGGACCTACAATGGACAACTCCCAACTGGGTGGGTAAGTGGCCTCTATCAGATTGGTTATAAAAGCTGAATTAGTGATCGCATTACCTTTGGTGGTAAGTAGGCCTCGCTACTTTCAAATATCAGCATGGGATAATAAGATATGGAAGACATATTTTGAATCAGTTTAGAGGGTGAGGAATTTGCCTTGTCCTAGAAGGCAGGCACGAGTGGATGCTATAAGTTCAGCCTACTTGTCTCTAGTTCCTGAAGGCAAAACTTTGGCCTCTATAATCTCAGTGGCTGAAAATACAGCGTATCCAGAGTAATGAGTTCCGTTCTCCCTAAAGGAACTGCTGTCAGTAAACCAGATAAGGTCAGGCTTGCTGAGTGGTCTCTCAGAAATGGAAGAATGACAGGGGAGGAAATCATCTAAGGTTTCCAAGCAATTATGAGTTGGTATGTGAGACATGGGAGTCATTGGGAGCAGTGAGGCAGGGTTCAGTGCAGAGCAGGGGAGGAAAGTAATATTAGGGTTTTCCAGAAAGGATGTGAGGGGCGACAGAAATCTGGATGTAGGGAGAGTTTGAAGGCCCTTTTAAGCTAAAAGATCCTTCAAGTGATGTGGGGAGTGGATAGTTCAAGGGGCCCCAAAAGTCAGCTTAGGGTCTTCTTTGTGTAAAATTTGTCCAGTAGCCAGAGCTCTTAAGCAAGGGGCCCACCCACGGATGGTAGGGTCTAGTTGCTTGGACAAATATGACACAGGTGCAAATGTACGACCATAGTTTTGACCTAAGACCCCAAGTGCTTGCCCCCCTTTTTCATGGACATATAGATGAAATGTTCTTGAAAGATCTGGAAGGTGAAGGGCAGGTGCTTTTAAGAGGAGTTGCTGAAGCCTGCGGAAGTGGTAGATGGGAAAGGAGGCAAGAGATTCACTAGGGGGTCCCTTTGCTAGGTCATACAGGGGTTTGGAGAGAAGAGAATAATTTGGTATCCAGGCCCTAAAATAACCTGCTAATCCTAGGAATGATAGTATTTTGGCTTTCGTATAGGGCACTGAAAGATCACAGAGGAGTTGCCTCCTATCCAGTGTTATTTCCTTTTTCCCGGGTGTAAGGCAAAAACCAAGATAGGTGACCGAAGACTGGGAAACCTGGGCCTTGTGGGGAGACTCCCTATATCCCTTGTCTTCTAGGAATTTATGAAGCTGAGCGGTGTGGGATTGAGAGTGTTCCCAGAAAGACTACATAGAAGAAGGTCATAGACATATTGAAGTAGAGTAGAGTCAGGACAGGTCAGGTGAAAGGATGTGAGGTCCTGGGCAAGAAATTGGCCAAAGAGATGGGGGCTATCCCTGAATCCCTGTGGGAGGACAGTCCAGGTAAGCTGATGAGAATGGCGGGTGTGAGAGTCAGTCCATGAAAAAGCAAGATATCCTGAGATTCTGAGAACAAGGGAATAGAAAAGAATGCATCTTTTAAATCTAGGACTGAGAAGTGAGTAGTAGTGGCATTTATCTGAGAGAGGAGGGTGTAAGGGTTGGGCACTAGTGGGTGGATGGGGTCCACAGAGGAGTTGACAAGGCGAAGTTCTTGAACCAGCCTGTAGGACACGTTAGGTTTCTTAACTGCCAGAATGGGTGTGTTGAAAGGAGAGTGTGTAGGCCTAAGATACCCCTTTCATAATAAATCCTGGATGATGGGTTCTAATCCAAGGAGGGATGTGGTTGTGAGTGGATATTGTGGTTGACTAACATGTCTTGAAGGGTCCCGTAAGACAATATGAATAGAACTGCATTTAGTCATAAAGGGTGTAATTGTGTCCCAAACCTCAGGGTTAAATGGTTTAGATAGTCGTGGGAGAGTGCATGAAGGAGGTGTATCTGCCCCTAGGAATATCATGAGGAAATGAGAGGTAGGAGAGGTGTGGGGTGATAAGTGAATGGTGACTTTTAATAGTGAGAGTATGTCCCTTCCCAGAAAGGGAATGGGGCAATGGCTCATAACAAGAAAGGAGTGAGTGAAGGACAAAAGGGATCGCTGCATATAACATGATTGGGGGGGGGTTGAGGAAAAATCTTTTTACCTCCTACCCTGACAATAGGAGTTTTTGAGGGTGTGGTAGGACCCTAATACTCCCTCAAAATCGAAAAAGCGGCACCAGTATCCAAGAGGAAGTTAATGAAGCGTCCATCCACCAGGAAGGTGATTCTAGGCTCTTGATTCTTGATGGTAATAGTCTGGAGGGAAGGCCCAGGACTCCATCAATCCTCCTCTGCCAAGCCCAGGTGAGGCTGGGGTTGCTGGGCAGCAGACCAACCTCCCTTCTGGGTTGTTGGGCAGTCTGCCCCCCAGTGTCCACTTTGATGGCATTTTGCGCAGGGGTTGTAGGGTGTCCTCGGCGAAGAACAATTCCTGGTCCAATGTCCCTCCTTACCTCATTTGAAGCAAGCTCCAGGGGGGGTCATATTGGGACGGCATGGTGATGGCCTTCTCTGAATGAGCTGGGCCAACATTTGGAATTTGGCATTTTCAGCCCTCTGCCTACGGAATTCACTTTCATCCTCTCTACCATGAAAAACCTTGAAAGTGACAGCGAGGATTTTGGTCTGAGGAGTAGCAGGGCCCTGTTCAAACTTTTTAAGCTTGGCTTTAATGTAAGGGTAGCTTTGGGCCAGAATATATGTCATTAAGACATGACGGCCATCAGGGGTTTCTGGGTCGAGGTTTGTGTACTGCTGAAGGGACTTGGTTAGTCTATCCAGGAATTCTGAAGGTGTTTCCTCCTTCCTTTGAATGACCTCCTGCATCTTTTGAAAGTTAACAGCCTTGCGGGTGGCCTTTTTCAGTCCCGCCAAGAGGCAGGATGTAAAAAGGTCACTAGACTGTAAGCCCATAGGGGATCCTGCTCTGGGACAGCATGAGGGCCTGTGGGTGGTTATGATTGGTCCTATGATTTTCATCAGCATGGGCTTGGGCTAGCTCCCAGAACCATTGCCTTTCCTTGGGGAGAAGTTAATTGGCCAAGAGCATGTAGATGTCATGATGAGTGAGGCTATATGCTTGCAGTACCCATTGAAACTCCCGAATGTAAGTGGTGGGGTCAGTGGTGAAAGAGCCTAACTTCCTCTCTAGCTGAGTAATGTCCGACATGGAGAAGGGCACGTGGACTCTGATGACACCCTTGGGACCAGCTACCTCACGAAGGGGTGCGATTGTCTTGGGGGTGGGAAGGAGTCCCTTAGACCTGGTAACAGGAGGACTGAAAGAGGCAGGCGGTGCACAGGAAGGAGAGGGAGGGGAATGGAATGTCTCTGTGGAAGAGGAGGAGGTGGAGCAGGCAGAAGAGTGGGGAAGGGAGGGGGATGAAATGGAAGGTTGAGGATCCGTGGAATCAGGCAGAGGAAGAGGAGGATTTTGCGGGAGAGAAGGGTCAGTTGGGGCTGAGGGATAAGGTGGGGGTTGATCTGCTGGGTCAAATGAGGAAGAATCTGCGAAGTCAGGAGTAGAACTAGGGGAAGAGAGGGGTTTGCAAGCAAGAAGGACCTGACTGAGAGGGAGGGCAGGAGGAGCAGAGACAGGGTGCTGTGCGAGAAGGCTAAAACATTCAATACAGGGAATCTCACTCCACTTTTTCAGATGCTGGCAGTAATTAAAAAGGTCCAAGAGGAGGTTTGGATCTAAGGAGCCTTCTGGAGGCCAATGATTGCCATTATCCAGTGGATATGTAGGCCAATCTTTGGTACAGAATTTGATTAGAAGTTTGGGCTTGATGTCTGGTGTGAGGGAGAGTGTGGCCAGATTTTTTATTAAACTTTTGAGAGGTGAGGTTTCAGGTACAGATAAAGAGGTGCCCACAGTCACAGGGAGAGATGGAAGAGAGAGAGAGAGAGAGAGAGAGAGAGAGAGAGAGAGAGAGAGAGAGAGAGAGAGAGAATAAGTGTAAGCAAGAGAGACAAAGAGAAAACCCGGCCTGGAACGGACTCCGGGAAGCGCTCAGGGCGAATGGGGGTCAGGTGGGCATTCCCAAAATGACCAGCCATCATGAGGAAATACAGAGGGCACTACCTGATCGTCACCAGTGAAGTGCGACCTGTGAGACCCAATGGGTTCGGAGCCACGGGCAACCTGACATCAGGAAAGTTTTCAAACGCAGCAGAAGAAGTAAGTAATGAAAACAGAACTCCGGCTCCAGCAGAATGCAGTTCCAGGATGGGAGTTCAGTTTTCCCCGAGCAGAGAGGCAGCTTCAGCCAGACACAGCAGGCCCGCAGGAAACAGCAACTCTAGCCGGCAGCGGCAGCAGCAGAGGAGGAAAAACCACAGAGCCTCTCATGTAAACTCAGAAGCCTCACACCCCAAAGTGAAACGGATCACCAGAGGGTCCACTGCAACCAGTAAAGTTCTTAGTGGGAGGAATTCCCTCCCCCCTACCAGGCGTCTAGAGTGTGACAGACGATCATGGTCACAAAGTCAGCGGTAGCCCGAAGGGAGTTGGCGAGCCGGGGTCAGGGGAGGCTTACATACAACAAATCAGTGGTGAGTGCAGGAAGCCTGCGTCTGAAAAGAGCAGACCATGGAAGAGTGCCACGGTGGAGCAGTGGACGGGGCTCTTGTTGGAAAGAGCTCACCCATATCCTCACACGGGGCACCAGAATGAAAGAACTCCCCATGCAAAGGCACTTCACCGGGAGAATTCCAATTTTATTGCAAAAAGCTGTGTGCTTATATAGAACTAAGGAGGAGATGGGAGGGCTTAGATAAATGGCAGGCAATCCGTTTATTGGCAAGTTCTTTCAGATATCAGCTCCGGAGCCCAGGAATTAGTTCTTATTGGGGCTAAGATTCCCGGCCAGCAAGATTTGAAATTGGCTCCAGCAGAAGAGTTCACACGGGGGGGAAAATTTCGCACCACTGCAGAAAAGAAGAATGTAGGAAGAAGAAGTGCTTAGGCGCCATGTTGGGTTTTTTTTTTCTGGGGTATGGCTGCCGTTTATACTTTTCCCAACAATGAGTATACCAGAAAGTGCCTTGATTGACTGGTTTTTATGAAAATGGTGTTTAACAGAGATGCCAGAAAGTTGGATCCTGCTGATTAGTGGGCCAAGAGCAAAGGTGGGCATGTGTGTGATAAAACATCACTGGTGGGACCATGTGGATCTGCCATTGGTTTCCAAATGGCTTGTGACTGACATGGTGAAGCCAGCAGACCCTTATATGTAAAGGCATCTTGTTACATGGAGAGGATTCAGGACATTGTTCAGAATCAGGTTGCTATGTTCAAGAGGGCAAGCTATGTGGAATAGAAGCCTGGTTCTTGTATTCTCCTACAGACCCTGACCCACCACATGTGACAGAAATCCCTCACGCACTGTGTCCCCGTTGAACTCCTTGTATTTCATGAAGCAAATACCAAACTTCCAGTGCAGCACCAAGAAACACCACGAAAATAGAGGATGACCATATGGCTTCATAGTCCACACTAGAGACATTTAGCCCCAAAGGGCCACAGTTTACCTTCAAAGGGAGAATTCAGCACTGGTGTCTCATGTTCATTGGAAAATAAGAAACCATGTCCTCCAGGTCACATAGATGCAGACCCAGGTTTATGGTTTCACTAGAAAGGAAGCTAAAGCACGTGACAACAACATATCTTTCAAGTGCCCAACCTCACAGGCAGTATCTCAAGAAGTCTCTAGGACAACAGACCTCCATGTTTTTGAAGTGTTTACCCTGTCCCTTACTTTTGGAAACTCCTCTAACACTTCCAAGGTTGTGAACTCCTGATCACATTCCATTCCAGATATGTATTCATGGATTTTCTAACTCTTCTCCTCTAATTGTGTCTTACATGGGGTGAAGGTGTTGTCAAGGTATTGTTCTGGATGAGAGTGGGAAGATTTTTGTGTAGCACATATTTACATACACATTGGATTCATTTTCCAATTTTCCATTCGAAATACTGAATCCCTGTTAGTAACCCATACCCTAATAGACTCTGACTACTAATCCTAATATGATGGAGACAAATAACCCAAACATAATATTAATACAAGCAGTTCAGAGGAGGCATGGTGTATAGTTGGTCTTGCCTTTTGCATGATATAGTGTAGGAGTTATAAATCTTGTCAATTGTTTGTTGAAATAGTACTCCATATGTTTTTAAAGTTAACACATATGTGAATTTCTGTCTCCTTTTTTCTGTAGCCAATTCAGCACATGTATTTTTATATGCACATAAAAAATCCTACCTGGTATCACACGTACATTTTTGTGAGGTGGCTAACTTAGCAGAAACAAAGTATGAGAAGAGATCACTCCTCCTAAACGCTTTTGGAACTGAAAATTCAAACTATGAGTGAGATTTTTAGTTGAACAACATTATACATAAATCCATGTTCAGTAAAATTAATATTTTTGGATCGGTGGATGATATATATTTTACGATGAATTTTGATTGGCATATATATTGCTACTTTCTAATGTTTCTCTGTGAGATATATATATATATATATATATATATATATATATATATATATATATATATTCTCTAGATTTTTCCAAATATAAAATATATGTGTCCTATTATACACTCCCTAAATAATTCACTCATGCTCATGTATGTGGTTTTATAATCAAATTTTCATACGATTATTTTCAGAAATATTCATCCACCTGAAATACATATTTGTTTTCTAGTACTGAAAACTCACTTCACTGAATGGTGCAAACAAATCCTTATATTTCTACTGTAACTGACCCAATTTAACATCAATGCAAGTAGATTCCAAAGGGGCATGATGTGTATTTTGACGTTCATTTTTATTTAACACTGGTACATTACTATTTCTTCATTTTTTGTACATCATAGTATATACATTTCATCCACAAGTTCACAAATTTAAAGACATTTGAAACACATTCAATCACTTCCTGCTTCAGTACATATGTATTCCTCCTTGCTTTTGACTGGTTATTTATTGAGACTTCTTTCCAAACACATTATTTTCGATTTCCATAATCAATTTTGAAGCAAAACTCACACACACTTTATGATAAACCACAACCCTAATATTACCATTAGATGTATAACTGGTTGGAATGAATGTGTGTATGTCAATATAACATTTCCTGTGTATTTTCAGATATCAATTTATTCCAATTTCAAAAGTTGGAATCAGTTATATTATATATTCACACATGGTACACCTATTTGTGCCCCCAATACTAATTTATATCTCTTCTAAATATTGCTCCCAGAAATGGTGCAAGAAAGACTCATGTCACCTGATCTACATATATATTCTGTCAACAAAATGCAAAGTCACACTTACAATTGTACCAAAGCCTAAATGGAATGTGAGTATGGATTATGAAAATCACCCATGTCCAGGTTGCCTAATGCTCTCAAATGTCAATCCTATTGGTGACTACATATTTGTTTCTTCCAAAGATTATGTATTCAACCTCAAGCCTGTTGAAAATGTCTAATCCTATCAATCACTTCATCATTTGCCTGATTTCCTAATGTCTCTAATGATATCTGATTTCCTACATATTTTCCCCAGTTCATCATTGTGACTGACTCTTCACATGTGCTGACATTTACATTTTCTGTCTACCTGAAACCCTATTGCTAAAGAACTTTTTGTCCAAATCCTATACTCACTCTTTTTTTCTAATCCTACCAACTATCTTCCTAATCCTACCAAGTATCCTTTTTTGACTGGATGTTCTCTTCGACATTCAATTATCCAATGTACAAGGTCCTATGCCATTATGTATAGATTTATCTGAGACACATGTGCACAACATAATTCCGAGTGAAGTATCCCAATCAAGGATCAAATGCCCTTTTGGGCTTCAAATCTTACCTCGATTTGTGTTTTCATACATATATTTCACCTCTATATATACTTATAAATATTGCAGGTTCCCAATACCATTATTCATGCAGCAGAATGATTCCTAACCCAAATCAAACATGTTATTAACCCTAACCATACTTTGTTTCCTCAATCTAACTTTACAGAAAAGCAAGGACAGAGTTGGTCTTATATAGAAATGTAAGAGATCTTCCACCTGCTGAGAACCTCAAAGGTCCATGCAGAAGTGAACCCTGGGGAAGATATAGAAAGCTATGAAGGACCTGAGAGAGCAAAAGTCATCTTTCATGACAAAAAAAAAAAAAACAGGTCAGGATGAAGGGGTGTGTCTGAAGCAGTCTATCTCTTCTTAATGTAGAGAAGATGGACCAAACCAGGCCTGTGTGGAGAGCTGTTCACGGGTGCCTATGTTTGATATACCATTCTTACTTGTGAAAGTGTCACAGGAAGTAGGGGCAGCCTCCATCTATTGGGACACTTGGAAGCAACTGTTAGGACAAAGAGGTTGCCAAGGCAGTGACCTCATTCAGTTCCTGAAGGAAGTGACCTATATCATTTTCTTGGTGATGGAACTCTCTGAACTTGGGATCCAGGATGCCAGGCACCCAGAGGCATTCCCAGTCACAGTCCCAGTGGCCACACATGTTTGGATTTACCAAGGACAGAATCGGTCTTTCTTGGTAACTACTGATGTGAGGATGGCCAAATTCCAGGAGAGCTCTGAAGAGGGGTCTTTCCTGAGAAAGCAGGTAGTGTCTCACTACTGAACTGAAACCCACAGTGCCTCCAACTTCATCCATGAAAAATGGCTAGATAAATACAATAAAATTTTTTAGATTCCCTTAACCAGGTGGCACTGGAGAACCTTTGGATGTCTTTTTCCTGGTCATGAGTGTACAAGAGAATGCCATGATTGACGGTATTTCATGAAAATGGTGTAGAACAAAGATGCCAGTAAGTTGGACCCTGCTGAGTAGTGCGCCTTTTGCAGTGGTGGGCAGGTGTGTGATAATACAGCTGTGGTGTGGCCAGAAGGATTTTCCATTGCCTTCAAAATGGCTTGTGACTGATATGGTGCAGCCAGCAGACCCTTCTTGTTATATGGAGAGGTTTCCGGGCAAAGTTCAGAGTCAGATTTCTATGGACAAAGGGGCAAGCTTTGTGAGATAGAAGCCTGGTTGTTGCATTCTCCTGCAGACCCTGACACACCACAAGTGACAGAACTCCCTCTAATACTGGGTCCCAGTTGAACTCATTGTATTTCATGAAGCAAATACCAAACTCCCAGTACAGCAGCAAGAAACACCACGAAAAGTGGAGGATTACCAAATGGCTTCACAGTTCACACGGGGAGACACGTAGCACAAAGTGGCCACAGTTTACCTACAAATAGAATATTCAGCACTGCTGCCTCATGTTCATTAGAATACAAGAAACCATGTCCTCCAGGTCACGTAGATGCAGACCCAGCTTTTATGGTGTCACTAGAAAGGAAGCTAAATCTCCTTGCAACAACATATATTTCAAGTGCCCAAACTCAGAGGAAGTTTCTCAAGAAGTCTTTAGGCCGGCAGAGCTCCATGTTTTTGGAGTGTTTACCTGTTAGACCAGGACGCTAGAAAAGACCACTGACTCAAATTAAAATCAAATAAAATTAAGCTTATTATTTCCACCGGCCATGCTGCCTCTCCCTCCCAAAACGAAGGGAACAAGACAGCAACCCCAGCTTTCCTACAGCCCAGCTTTATAGCCCAGAAAGTTACACAAAAGGGGGGTTACAGATAACAGAACTCTGATAAACATCACACTAATGGTAGTTTACAATTTTTTTGCTGTCCCTACATGAGAATTCATGAGGACCATTAGAGCCTCAGAGAGGGTTGTTGTCTTGCCAGAGAAGGCAAATATTTATGATGTGTCACTAAAGTTTCAGAGAGGGCTGCTATCTGGTCAGAGAGCCAGGCATGTGTGAGTTCAAGGCGCGGGCAGGCATTCCACGCAGGTTCAGAATTTGAAGTAATTAATGGTAAAGCCAAAATTATCTTTTCATGGCTTTGTGGCATGATGGCTCCCAATTTTAATAAAAGATCAGGTTGGGTCTACAATTCCCCCCTTTTCTCTGTGTCCCTTTCAAATCTTTGATAGATTATGGGAAGAGCACTGAGGAAATTTTAATCCCTCAGGTAAGAGTCTCCAAATTTTTAGAACTCACCCAAAACCGATCTCGCTGATTTTACCCTTCTTAATTACTTATATTGATAGTCTATTTATCTTTCTCTCCATTGTTGTAAGAAGAGTGGCATCACTAATTTTTTCTTCTTCTATCCTGAGACAGGGTGACGTGAGTGGGCTCGGCGTGAGGGACATGAGTTGCCTATTAGAAGTCAGTTGAGAGACATGAGTTGCCTTTTAGAAGTCAGTTCGGTTTGAAGTCAGGTTGGGGAAGAACAGGTTGTAAAGTCATCTGTGAATGGGTTCTTCTATGAGTGAAACAAAAACCATGAGTACTGGATAAATGTTGCAGCAGCTAGAACATGTCACTGTATAGAAATTCCCTCACCAGTCTTTAATATCCCCAGTTATCAGGACTGTCAACTTAATATTTAACTTTAAGTGTTATAGTTGGCCCTCCCAATAAGACACAGTTTAATAATTTAATGTCATCTGATCTTGTAAAATCCTTTTACTAGTATGACCTCTGCGTCTAATAGAGAAACCTTTAATTCTGTTACTCAGGGCTGGATAATCGTACTAGCAAACACCAAGCCTACCTTTGTAGGTTAGGAATATCTGTAGGTCTTAAACTGAAAACTTCTGCCTGTGGCAGCTCTTCTTGATAGTCTCTTTTTATAAGTATTAGGCATTCCTGTGTGAGAATCCTTCTTTGTAGCCTCCAGTCTTACTTGTTTTTGGAGGATAAAATAAAGTGCATACCTTAAAATTTTATTATTATTATTATTATTATTATTATTATTATTATTATTTAATATGCCCAGGAGTGACTGTATTTTGGTCTTAACTGTCTTTGCTAAGTGTTTAAGATGAAGCAGTCAAACTGACTTTTGTTTCTATCTATTGTTAACAGTCAGCTGAGCTTTTGTGGGAATCAATTCTGGGGAAACTTGAGAGGAGATTCTCAGTTCTGCTAGTGCCATTTGGGCTAGGTGGGTCCAGGTCTTGCTTGACCATTTGGCTTCCCTCAGAAGCATCAGGGATGTCTCCTTTCTCTGATGACTCTCCTCTTTATAACAAATGCACTGATTGGCTTTCTGTTCTCCAGTGGTCTCATTAATCTCCCTGATCAGGAGGTTATGTGGCTCAGAGTTGCAAAGCTCTTTAGAGAAGTCCCCTGTTCCCTGGATTCAGACTGACTCAAAGGGCAAGAGCCAAATATTGGTTTTCTTGGCCCTTTTCATTTAACATTAATTTTAAATCCTAATCTTAAACATCCAGCAAATAAATTTTAACAGCCTTATATTAAGAGTACTGGGTTTTAATGTCTATAACTTTATAATTACCTTTTTATTAATTGGGATCTGTATTATTCTGTCTGTATTGTAGTTGATGACTTATTATCTTGAATAAACCCATGTTGTGTTCTTAAAGCAACGCATTTGTAAAACACTAACTGGGAATCTTTAGATCACTTATAAGAAAATTTCAAACTAAAATTAACAAAAGTAAAAATACTTAGTTCGTGTAATATCTTCCCTGAATTTTTTGGCTGAGTTATACATTATATCCCCTGTTTGAGATCCTAGTAATATTGACAATAAAAAAAAAAACTTTTTAACATAACTTTAAAGAAATATTATCTGACCTACATGTTTCATAGTCATTCTCACATGTAGTAAGATGGGACACGCAGCCTTATCTCAGGTAAGGCAGGGCTCTTTATAAATCTTAAGTATTTTAATTCTAAAGCTGATCTTTATTTTTAAATATCTTTTGACAAAGTTTACATAAATTGTTTAAGGTCACATGAACATTAGCTAACACCATATGATATCACATTTAAAACATGAATTAAAGAAATGCTGAAAGTTTTTAACCTTTACAAAGATTAGGCTCTAATTAACTTAAAAATACATTTAAATTGTTCCCCAATGTAAAAAGTAACATAAAAATTTACATATCTTATTGATAACAGGTAAATAAATCCACAATATATTTTTTACCACACAACTTCAGAGCACCAGCTTGATATAATGCTCTTTTAAGGTTTCTACCTTACAGACTTGCATACCTGTAAGATATGAAAACATTAATAGCATAACAATTACATTTATGTTTCTACATTAATCAAGTTTGGCTTTTAAAGAAATGGCAGTACAGTGCTCTAAAATAACAGTTCTTATTTAATCAGTTGTTTAATTTTTATGGTTGCTTGCTCTAGAAAACATAAATCTTAATAAACTCAATGTTATGGGTAAACTTATGTTTTAAAAAATTTTTGCCTCATTAACACATGACTGATTTTTACAATCTTATACAGAGTTTACTAAAAAAAATACAGGTCTTAGTAAATCAATCAGATATCTAACTAAAGTACTCATGAATGAGTAATCCCATATCAAATTTACTTTACTTATTTATCAAAAAGTTAGAGAAACGTATTGAACAGTGTAAACCATTTTTATGTTGAAGGAAAGGTACTAGAGCCAAGGCATATTAGACATTTTGTAGATGATAATATTTTGTTAGATGTTTGAACACCTAGAAAACTTTGTAAGCTTAAATTTAAAGACATTTGTTTTTATCTCTTTATCCAATTTAAATTGAAACATTTAAATCACGTGAATTAAAGATCTTTGGATCCACTTTTTAAAATTTGTTTTTATGAGCGCTTTTTTTTTATGAGCGCTCCTTATATATGTTAATTTATGTATCATATATATGATATAGGGACATATGTATATATAGACATACAACACATAACAAAATTGTGCACACATAATAATAGTAAAGGCCTCGTAGCATTTCGCAGGTGAAATCTTTATTGCAATGTTTCAAGAAGTCCACAGTTGGTCAAAGATAGAACTGATCAGAAAAACATTAACCTAGGTCTGTATGCTCAAAATCATGAGGTCAAAAAATATAAAGTATCTCAGAAAAAAATAAGAGTCCTAGAAAAAATGACTTGCCAGTAATTAGAAAATACCATACAATTTACCTTTTTTTCCCTTAGATCTCAAATCAGTCTCCTACAAAGCTTGCAGGCTTCTTTCATTTGCATTTCAACATAAGTCATGGCTGAGGTCTGGAAGGAGCAGGAAAAAAACTGCTATTCTGAACAGACATCTCAGGACTAAGGCATTTTAACCATTATTTTCAGGTTCGGATGTTGAAAATTATGATACATGTTTAAGAAACAATTCACAAAATTTTATATCTTTACATCTTGTTTGGTCAACAGATACCATACTATGATTTACTATCCATGTCCAAATTAATGCACTGGTACACACAGTGACATTTTCCCAGGCTACCCAATTCAAAATTGGTGAAAAAAAAAGACTGTATGATTGGGAAGTTTCTTGCCAACTTGGAAGTAGAGTTCTTCAGTTATCCATTGTAAGTATTTAAGTTCTCTGGCATGAATTATCTGAAATCATAAACTAAACAATTACCTAAACCCGACTTTTAACTGCAATATTGTGCAATGCTTCAAAAACCCATTCAGATACCAGATTGTTAAAATAAAACATCATCATTTCGACACACATTCAGCTAAGATCATTCCCAAAAAACAATTTATAATATCAGCACATTATTGCACATGCCTTAAAGGGCCAGAAACAAAGACACAATACAGACCAAAAGGAGGTCCAGACTATGGCTGTCAGAGAGAACCCTTTAAACCAGAGCAGATAGAAAAATCTCGTACACCAGTGGGACCATAGCTGTCCCCACAAGGGGACCAGATGTTTTCACAGAGGGGCAACCTGAAATGTAAAATAAAGTGTCTCCATGGTGATTTTACTGCATTTAGTGTCCCCTTTTTCTTTTTCTCTTTTTTTAACAAGACAGAGGTGGCATAATCCTTACAGTGCAGGGAAGGAAGGAGGTAATTCCCTGAATCAACAGGGCTTTGGCAGCTGCTGGGAGTCCCTCAGTTTCTCCTTTTACATACAGGATTAGCTCCTCTGATTCAGTTCCACACCAAGCATGCTCTATCTCCTAACATTTCAGTAGATAGGTCTCACAAAGTTCCGGGGCGGAGGGGGGGTACAAGATTTGTAACTTAAAGTTTGGTTCCTGACCTTGAAGCCAATTAATACCAATTTAATAATGAGGACTGGGTTTTGAGAAAAAGAAAAAAGGAGGTTTATTGCTTGGCTAACAAAGGAGAAACACAGGTGACTCTGCCAAAGTTGTGACTCTCTTTATCTGGAGAGACAAGGGGTTTTAAAGGAGTTTCACTTGTTAACCTGGGAGATACTCTGTTCTTAGGTCCCCAGCAGGCATTTCCCTCTGCAATGGGTGTGCTCCAGGCAGCCAGCTAGGGGCTTCTATCATCCTGCTTCGCAAAGGGGGATAAAGTTCATTGCAGTTCCTTAAAACACAGTCCAAAGGGGTGTCAGGCTTACTCTCTTTATTTCTGATTTTCATGTCCAATATACTTAAGTTTTTACCACCAAAATCACACAACAAAACGAACAAAAACAAACAAACAAAAAAACAAAAAATAGAACACAGAACACAAATAAACAGAAACCCGGTGGCTAAACACAGAAACAGGGGAACAGTGCAACATCTTGCTAAAGCTCCAGGGTAGGAGCGCGTGCGTGCTCATCGGCACCTCTCTACAGTTCCAGAGGAATTCCCTACAGAACAGAACAGAGGACAGAATGATTCTCGTTACTGTTCTGCACAGAAGTATATGTGAGCCTCCCCGTGCCACATCTCTGTCATCAGAAGAGATCTCCCTTAACTGGATATCAGATGTTATAAAGGAGCCACTTACCTATGGAGGCCTCCTCCATCAGGTGCTTGCTAATAGTTTTATTGCAGAGGTTCACTGTAGTGCTCCCTGGACTAAAGGCTCTTTTCCAAATATAAAGAAGATGGACCAAATCAGGCCTTCGTGGACAGCGGTTCCTTGGTGCCTATGGTTGATATACCATTCTAATTTGTGAAAGTGCCACAGAAAATAGGGTAAGCCTCCTTCTCATGGTACGCTTGAAAGCAACTGTTTGGATAAAGTGGTTGCCAAGGCAGAGACCTAATTCAGTTCCTGAAGGATGAGACCTCACCTCAATCCCTTGGTAATGGAACTCTCTGAACTTGGGATCCAGGAAGCCAGGCACACAGAGTCAGTCTCAGTCCCAGTCCCAGTGTCTCACTTGCTTCAATTTAGCAAGGACAGAGTCAGTCTTTCTTGGTACCTACTGATGTGAGGATGGCCAAATGCCAGGAGTTCTCTGAAGAGGGGCCTTTCCTGAAAAAGCAGGTAGTGGCTCACAGCTGGCTCCTGAACACTTCACAAAGTTGGACAAGGAGACCAGATCTGAGACAGGACACGCCATATTGGGGGAACATAGTATGGCCCAGCAGTCAGAGGATACTCTGGAGAGTGAGAGACCTACTTGGGGAAGGAGGTGCCTTTGTGGGTGTAGATGTGTGTTTGTGGTTTTGTCTCATGTTCTGAGAATAGGCAGGAAAGTCAGTTTGTTTGGTTTGGAGTGAACTGTTTCTAGTAAGTTGTTTCACAAGGCGAGTGTTTCTATGTCTGTGTATCCCACAGTGTCCGTGCTTGTAGACATTAGAAAAGAGAATGCATCAATGGATGTTTCCTGTCAAGTAGAAAGCTTCCCAGCATTCATCCTGCCCAATTTATGAATGCACTAGGGCTTGCCTTATCGATGGGCAACACCTGCTATTTTCCTAAGTTCCTGTTTTCTTCCTGAAATCTAGCCACTCTCCATAATAGGTTCATGCATTTGCATCCAGGATATGTACCACCTCCAACCACTGTGACATGGACATGTACTGGATAGCTGAAGAGAATGGCAAGCATCTCAGAAAAGTCAGATATCAGTGTGACCCGGAAAGTCTCAGTAGAGAAACACTGCAAAGGGCCTTTTGATTACCTATTGTTCTGTTGCCCTGAATGTCAGGAAGTTCTTTGCCTCAGGCCACGCTTTTGTGAAGCCTGAAGAAAACAGTTTTCAAATGGAAATGAATGGGCATCACCTGTGGCTCTTTGCTTAAGTGCTTTGTAAAGGGATGTGTCTGAATCAGCCTCTTGGCCCTGTGTGAGCCTGTGGCTTAGATTATTAGCACCTGATGGGTCTAAAGAAAGATCCCATGTGTGGATCCATAATCAAAATGGCCAAAAAATCAGTCATTGTTGATGAAGTCTCTTGCATTCCTCTGTAAGGTTCCTGACCTCCATCAAGTGAGAAAAGGGATCCATTGGGTCAATTGAGTTCTTCAAAGCCCTGCAGATGCTAGCCCATAGGTTCTTGGGTTTTCTTATGAATCCAATTCAAATAAAGACTCTAAACCCCACAGACAGTAGGCCTCAAATTGAAGAACAGAGCTGTATTAATGGCAGGCATATTTGATCACTCCTCTTTCACAGGAAGGGTGTCCAGGCCACTCTGACTTTTGGCAAATGAGGGGAAAGGGAGATTATTTGGGACACTGTCTTGTGCTGCACCTCTCATGGAATCCTCCTGCCAGAAGTTATGATGAGTGTCTATTTGGAAGAAGATGAGTGCCATTTGGGAGTGTTTTGGTTTTAATTTTGGGCATTTGTGTGGCGGTTGGTAGAGATAATTGGGTCCACCTTGTCTTCAATTTTGGTGTGATTCCCCTTAGAGACTGTGTTTTGGAACTGACCTCTGAGAAGGTACAAGGTCCTGTGTCATTGTATATCCATAATTCTAGGACATCTCTACGGAATGTAATTCAAAGCTAAGTATACCAATCAAGGACCAAATGAACTTCTGGGCTTCAAATCTTACCTAGATTTCTGTTTTCATACTTATATTGAAAGGTTAATAAAATAGGTACTTGTCACGTCCTGTTTTTCTGTATGCTTAATAAAACACTGTTGAAATCTTGAGAACTGTTTGCTCTTCTTGTTCCCAGAATGTGCTGCCCCCAACGGCCAAACTGCAGAATGTACTCCATCAACCATTTGCACGCAAATCGCCCACTTGCCCTTACCCATCAATAAACTTCCCTCCCTGCCCTCTCCAAGGAAAATATATAAGCACTTCTTAAGCTGTTCTCAGGGCTCTCTGCTCTATTCAACTGATCTCTGAGCCCTTGCATGCCGGACTCCCAATAAACCCTTTGAGGTTGCATTAGACAGTCTCTTGGTGGTCTCTTCCACCGACGCTCACCCGACCTTTACTTCTGGTGGCCCCAGCGAGATCCGGCAGCTGCAGATGAAAGACCCCCAATGGGCTCCTCTGGGGGTAAATAAGGCCCCTCTTTCTGGTTTCAGGATTCAGGTTAGGGTTTGACAAAATGGCTATTGGTAAAGAGTGTGAGCTCTCTCCCACGGTGGCTGACACACATGTCACAGAGCCACAGGCCATGTTCCTGTGGGATGGACTCGGGAAATCGAGGAACCATAGTCTCCTCGACTCAGTGATATTTTCTTTCAGATTTGGAATTGGCAGCCCATCAGGATTTGCCCGCTACTCAGTCCTGGTCTCAGTATTGGACGTCCATTGTCTGTCTTTATTGTCTTGTCTTGTCTGTGTCGTGTGTCTTTGCTTTCACTGTCTGTGTATATTTCATTATTGGACAGAGCACTTCAATGCCTCTGTCCCTGACCCTTAATCACTGGACCAAAGTCTGCTAAAGGGCTCAGCTTCTTTCTTTTTCATTAAAACACCAGACCTGGCAGATTCTGTGTCTCAGAGTAACCCACCTTTGTAGTCGGATGGCCCCTAGAAAGATGTTTCTACTTCGCACTAATTTGAAAAGTCTCAGATATTGTCTTTCAGCCGGGGCCACATAGCCATCCAGATCAATAGCCATATATCTTAACTTGTCAGGACCTCTGCAAATCTCCTCCTCCATGGGTGAAGCCTTTCCTTGTCCCTGCACCCACTCCTACTCCTTCCCCTACGATTCTATCTCTCAAACTCTCTGCTCCTCAACCTCCACCCTCTGTTCTCCCTGAGTCTCAAGACTCTACTCGTCCTTATCCTCTGCCCTTGTCCCCCAACCCCCAAAACCCTGTAAGTAATTCCCCTGCTGCTTACTCAGCCTCTCCACCATTCGAGGAAGCCAGGATGGCCCAGCACCCTCCAGATGACTGTCCAATGGCACACACAGCCCCTCCTTCCCTAGAGGAAGCTGGCCCGGCTAAAAAAACTCAGAGAACTCGCCAACGTTTTCACACCTGCCTACTTGGGATGACTGCCAACAACTCCTAGGGACTCTCTTCACGACAGAGGAATGAGAGGAAAAACCTCCTGGAAGCTAGAAAAAAATATCCTCGGAATTGATGGGCGACCAACACAACTTCCCAACATAATCAAAGCCGGCTTCCCCTTAAACCAACCCAACTGAGACCCCAACACCTTTGAAGATAGGGAGCATATGTCCAATTATTGCCAGGCTCTAATAGCGGGTATCCAAGGGGCCGCTAGGTGACCAACTAATTTGGCCATGGTAAGAGAAATTATTAAAAGGCCTGATGAATCTACCTCTATGTTTCTAGAGAGAATTATGGAGGCATATAAGAGGTATACTCCTTTCGATCCTCAGGCAGCAGATCAAAAGGCATCTGTCATGATGGCCTTAATTGGGGAAGCTGCCATGGATATTAAAAAAAAAAAAACGTTAAAAGAGAGATTTAGTCAGAGAAGCCAAAAAAATATACTATAAAAGAGAAACAGGGAAAAAGAAAGGGAGCAAAGGGATGATGAGAGAAGCAAAAGAAAGACTAAGGCATTGACTTAGATCCTGGTCACAACAAGAAAGAGGCCAGAAATTAAGACATAAGGTGACAGGAAGGGATACCTGGGCCCGTGCCAGAGGCCACCCCTGGCCTCAGATCAATGTGCCTACCTTAAAAAAAAGGACACTGGGCCAAAGAGTGCCCTATAAAGAGACAGACACGCCAGCCAGCCATTCTGACTCTGGAGGATGACTAAGAAAGTTGGGGCTCAGATTCCTTCCCCTAGCTCAGGGTAACTTTTGAAGAGTAGGGGACCCCAGTAAACTTCGAAATGAATACAGGAGCAGTATACTCAGCCCTTAGGGCCCCATTGGGCCGTCTATCAAATAAAAGGTCTGTAGTTCAAAGGGCTAATGGCAGTAAATATCGGGCTTAGACTACTAAGAGGACCATGGACCTGGGGAAAGGAAAAATCCATCACTCCTTCCTAGTAATCCCAGAATGCCCGCACCCATTGATGGGCAGAGATCTGCTCACCAAGCTCTGGGCCAAAATAACTTTTAACCCTGAAAGCCCCCAAAAGAAATTTCTAAATCCTTCAGTAAAAACTCCTATAGTCACGGCTGTAACTATATTAGTAGAAGATAAACATCCACTCTTCACACCCCCCAAGACTGATCAAACAGGCAAGCTACCGCAGAAATGGATAACAGATTACCCAGATGCCTGGGCAAAAACTGCTGTGTTAGGCCTGGGCGTGAAACAACCTCCAATAACAGTGGAGTTAAAAACCTCAGCCTCCCCAATCAATGTCAAATAATATCTTCTAAGCATAAAAAGCTAAAGATGGGATAAGGCCCTATATTCAGAAATATCTGGCCTTAGGGGTCCTAAGGCCCTGTCAATTGGCCTGGAACACTCCCCTGTTATTAGAAGATAAAGCCAGGAACCGGGGACTATCAACCTGTTAAAGACCAAAGAGAGATCAACAACAGAGTGCAGGACATTCACCCCACAGTACCTAATCTGTTCAAACTGCTTAGCACTCTGAACCCTGAGCAGAAATGGTATACTGTTCTGGACTTAAAAGAAGCTTTCTTTTGCTTGCCTCTGCATAAAGATAGTCAGTTGCTGTTTGCTTTTGGGTGGGTAGACCCAGAAACCGGAAAGTATAGTCAACTAACTTGGACTAGACTCCCAGAGGGGTTCAAAAACTCCCCCACTCTCTTTGATGAAGCCCTCCACAGAGATCTCAACAATTTCAGAACTACACACCCCGAAGTCACCCAGCTTTAATACGTGGATCACCTGCTACTGGCATCCAACACCAAGGAAAACTGAACTGGGACCCAAGAACTATTATCGGAGCTTGTTCAACTCGGGTATAGAGCTTCTGCCAAAATTGCCCAATTTGAAAGCAAGAAGTAATCTTCCATGACTATTTCCTCAGGGGCGGTAAACGATGGCTCATTGAGCCCAGAAAACAAACCGTTGAGCAGATACCAACCCCATCTTACAGCAGACAACTAAGAGAGTTTCTTGGGATTGCTGGGTTTTGCAGGTTATGGATAAATGGGTTCGCGTCCTTAGCTGCTCCTTTATACCCGCTGTTAAAGGGAGATGCCCAATTCCAATGGACCCCTGAGTAACAGGAATTTTTAGATAACATCTAAGGACACTGACAATGAATGCCTCAACTTTACTGAGCTCAGCCTGCAATTACAGAAAGCCCTAAACTAAGTTAAAAATGTACGTCAACTCACTCACCTTGGTTCAAAGAAACTGCAGGCACTCCTGTAGGATTAAGAACAGAGTTTTCCACTAACCAACACACAGCGAAAGAAAAAAAACTGAACCCGTAACAAAAGCCTGTTGGGTCAGTCAATTGTTTAATGCTTACTCTTCCAAGTTTCTTAGAGGAAAGCACCTATGAGAAACCAGACCAGGACAATTCTGGGAAGTGGACATTACTGAAATTAAGCCAGCAAGGTATGGACTTAAATATCTCCTAGTCTTTGTAGATACATTTTCAGGATGGATTGAAGCCTTACACACACACACACACACACACACACACACACACAGAAAAAAAAAAAAAAAAAAAAAAAAAAAACAACGGCCCAAATGGTTCTCAAGAAGATCCTGGAAGATATTTTTCCAAGATATGGTCTGTTTAAGGTAATTGGGTCTGATAATGGACTTGTGTTCATGGCCCAGGTAAGTCACGTGTGGATTAATTGTAAGTTACATTATGCTTATATACCCCAGAGCTCAGGAGAGGTAGAAAAAATAAATAGAACCATTAAACAGACCTTAACAAAATTAAGCTTAGAGACCGGCATAAAAGATTGGACTATGCTCCTGCCTTATGCACTGTTTCATGCGAGAAATACTCCCTCAGTTTCTTTGTGTAACCTCACCCCCTATGAAATTCTCTATGATGCCCATCATCCAGTAAGGGACCTAATCCCCAACTCTAAGGCCTAACAATCCCTTCCACACCCCTTGCTTGACAGACTTAAAGCCATTGAAAGAACTCAGTGATAACTGTGGAAACAGCTGGCCACTGCCTACCAACCTGGGGACGAGGGGATTCCACATCAATATCAAGTAAGAGACTTCGTCTACATAAGACAACATCAGGTGTCATTCCTAGAACCCCGCTGGAAAGGAACATACCAGGTGCTACTTATAACACCTACAGAGGTAAAAGTAGACAGAATCACTTTTTGGATCCATGCCTCTCATCTAAAGCCTTCGCTGTGTCCAGACTCTGGTTGGAAACTGGAAAAGACTGGTAACCATTTCAAATTTCGTATTCGCTATGTGGACAAGACTGTAGACTCTCAACTTGGCCACCAGTACTCCTAACCCTCATCAGCCTGTTCAGCAGTGAAGGCTGATCTCAAATCCTACTAGACAAGAAGTATGGTATATCTCGCATACAGCCCCCTTAGGGACCTGGTGGCTATCTCTCCACCCAGACATTTTTCAGCTTGGTATACGTCTTTCCTATTGAGATAACCCTGATGAAGAGGATCCCACTAAAGTTTCATTAAATCCCTTCTGTTCCATAGATAATTGAAACAAACATTATGGATGCACAGAAACGCGAACCAGATTCAGGTTGGCTAGCCTAGATTACGATGTATGCCCGGCGGACTATCAAAGCCACAAACAGCCATGGCTGTGTGGGGGAAAAGACAACTTCTTGTGTAACTCATGGGGATGTGAGCATACCGGGGCTGCCTGGTGGAACCCAAACTCCTCATCACATTCAGTACACAGCATTGGCCATATTACCAATTAGACAACCAAAAGCTATGGCCCCCAGAGGGTTCTCTAGATCCTCAAATTCTGCGTGACATTTTTAACTTCGGCAAGTGCTCAAAAGGGGAAAATTCCCCTATGCGGAATCCTTTTCCCTCCTTAACTCACATCCTGTACTATGCTTCTCCAATAGTTCCTCACCCTCAGTCTTCTGCTCTAGAGTCTCTGCTGTCACTCCCACCTCAGCAACGTGATTTCTCACCTCCAATTACCAGATCAAAAACCCAAACCTCTGCCAGTTCTCAGACCATTGCCCCCTTGCTGAGGTAGCAGGTACCGAGGTACCCCTCCACTCACTCACTCCTCTCTTTTTCTGTCTGTGCCTGCACTAGGTCCCACCAAGTCCTCTAAGAAGCTAAACCAAAGCTCAAACCAGCTGAGAAGAGCCCTCAGACCCCTATCCAAGATGTAATAAAAATAGCCTGTAAAGTTGCTTTGTCATCACTGAAAACAGGCTACTAAAAATTTAAAGTCCCTCAGAGGCTTTTTGGAATACTCACTCCCATCTTCAACTCTGCTCTACCTGTTCTACTGCTCAAGTTTTGTTCTAGGAAAATCCCAAACCCCTTTTCCATTATTCTTTTACATCTCATCTTCCTCATTCTCAGATCCACGGAGCTGCTCTCAGCCTCGCCTTCCCAGTCTTCCCCCTCTGTACCAGGTCCATAGATATGTCTTAAATAACCTTCTCCAGAAGTCTTCACCGAGGCTTACATTAGGTCTTTCAGCAAAAGAGTCCCTCTGAAAGAGTTCAATGTAGATAAACTTCCACTTTTCGTGTTGCCCTGTTCTACTTGGCCACTGGCTGGAAAAATCACCACCCCTAAGCTTGACACCGCCTTACTAGGTTTTCACAAAATATGTGAACAAAGCCTCTGGCCTTGAGCTGGGGCTTCACAGAGATGACTACATTTCTAAGATAAAAAAGTTACCAACTGGGCTTCATGGTGACAGCTGGCAGGGAGAAAAAAAGAGACAAAAAAGCTCTCCCTTTCCAAGGTGTCCTTGAAAAGTTAACTTGCCCAGAACAGAGGAACAAAAACAGAAACAAAAACTGATTTTTGTGAATTTCTACAGACTGTGAACTTCTGATCCACTTCCCTTACATGTTGGGTACAAATTCTAAAACTACCAAAACTTGGGGTTCAGGGGATTAATTGATTACAACAGAAGCAATGTCCTCAAAATCCGGATGCAACCAAATAAGGCTGTTTTCCTGTGTTTGGTGCTATCTTAGGTCCCTTTCCTTGTCCATCCCTACAACAGTATAATTCTATACACTTTAACATTATTTATGTTTTCATAAAATGGTCAATATATGTGATTAATTATGTAATGATGCAGATGTTTTCCAGAGTTCTCTATCATGACGTAGGTTCATTTAAAGATCAAATAGGGGGGCATACAACCCGGTTCCAGCGGGAACCTGTATCCCTCACTTTAGCCATCCTATTAGAAATAATAGTTGCTTAAGGGGTGGGCTAGTCCATGAGACACAACAAAGACACAATTAGAAGCAGAAATAGGCCAAACCTTAAAGACATTAAAAACCGACATCACAGCTTTACAGGAATTTTAACCTCTCTCTTTCTGAAGTTGTTTTACAAAGCAGGCGAGTGTTGGACCTCCTCTTCATGAGAGAAAGGTGCCTTTTTGCTTGCATTGAGGGAAGAATGTTGTTTTTGTGCCGACAATACTGGAGTTGTAAAAGAATCTATGAATAAATTAAGAAAACGACTTGAAGAGCTTCAAAGAGAGACAGAGGCCCCAAAAGGGAGGTTTGAGTCTTGGTTCACATAGTGACCTGATTAACTACGCTTTTATCTGCCATGGCCGGTCCATTAAAATTCCTCATATTATTGCTAACTGTAGGACCCTGTTTGCTCAACCGTGTAGTTTTCTTTCTAAACCAAATCGAACCTGTTATTAATCCTAACCATACACTGTTCTCTCAATCTAATTTTACAGAAGAGCAGGGACAGAATTGGTATTAAAATACAGGAAAATAGAGGATCTTCCACCTGCTGAAAACCTCAAAGGTCCACGTAGAAATGATCCCTGGAGAAGATGTAGGCAAGTATGAAGGACCTGAGAGAGCAAAAGTCTTCCATGGCAAACAACCTGCTCAGGATGAAGGGATGTGTCTGAATCAGCCACTCTCTTCTTAATGTAGAGAAGATGGACCAAAGCAGGAATGTGTTGAGAGCTGCTCCTGCATGCCTATGGTTGACATACCTCTCTGACCTGTGAAAGTGTCACAGGAAGTAGGAGCAGCCTCCCTCTCATGGGAACCTTGGAAGCAACTGTTAGGACAAAGTTGTTGCCAAGGCAGTGACCTCATTCAGTTCCAAAATTAAGTGACTTCACCTAACTTACTTGGTGATGGAACTCTCTGAACTTGGAATCCAGGAAGCCAGGCACCCAGAGCCAGTCCCAGTCCCAGTCCCAGTGGTCAAACTTATTTTGATTTACCAAGGACAGACTCAGTCTTTCTTGGGACCTACTGATGTAAGGATGGCCAAATGCAAGGAAAGCTATGAAGAGGGGCCTTTCCTGAGAAAGCACGCAGTGGCTCACCGCTGGCTCCTGACAACTTCACAGAGTTGGCCAAAAAGACCAGATTTGAGACAGAGCAGGCTATTTCCAGGGAACATAATAAGGCCCACCAGACAGAGGACACTCCAGATAGTCACAGACCTACTTGGGGGAAGGAGGTGCCTTTGTGGTGTGGGTGTGGGTTTGTGGTTTTGTCTCATGTTCTGAGAATAGGTATGAAAGGCGGTTTGTTTTGTTTGGAGTGAACTGTTTCTAGTAAGTCGTTTGACAAGGCGAGAATTTCTATGTCTGTGTATCCCACTGTGTCCGTGGTTGTAGACATTAGAAAACAGAATGCATCAATTAATATGTCCTGTCTAGTAGAAAGCTTCACAGCATTCATCCTGTCCTATTTATGAATGGACTGCAGCTTGCCTTATTGATGTGCAACACCTGCTATCTTCCTTAGTTTCTGTTTTATTCCTGAATTCTGGCCACTCTCCAGAATAGGTTCATGGTTTTCTGTTTAAGATATGTACAACCTCGAAGCTCTGTGACATGACCATGTCCTGTATAGCTGAAGGGAATGGTGAGCATCTCAGAAAACTCAGGATATCAGTGTGACCAGGAAAGTCTTAGTGGAGAAACCCTGCTTGAGGCCTTTTGTTTACCTACTCTTCTGTTGCCCTGAATGTCAGGAAGGTCTTTTCCTCAGTCCACCACTTTGTGAAGCCTGAAGAAAACAGTTTTCAAATGGAAATGAATGGGCATTACCTGTGGCTCTTTGCTTAATTGCTTTGGAAAGGATGTGTCTGAATCAGCTTATTTACCCTGTGTGAGGCTGTGGCTTAGATTCTCAGGTCCTGATGGATCTAAAGAAAGATCCCATGTGTACATCCAAAACCAAAATGGCCAAAAGAGCAGTCCTTGTGGATGAAGTCTCTCGCCTTCCTCTGTAACTTTCCTGACCTCCATCAAGTCAGTTTAGGGATCCTTTGGGTCAAATGAGTTCTTCAAAACCTTGCAGAGTCTAGCCCATAGTTGCTTGGGTTTTCTCAAGACTCCAATTCACATAAAGAATCCAAACCCCACAGTCATTTGGCCTCAAATTGAAGAAGCGGAGCAGTATTAATGGGAGGCCTATTTAATCTCTTCTGGTTCACAAGAAGGGTGTCCAGGCCACCCTGAATTTAGGCAAATTAGGTGCAAAAGAGCTTATTTTGGACACGATCTTGGGCTATGCCCCTCATGGAAAACTCCAGCCATAGTGGAGTTTATTGTGAGTGTCTATATGGAAGAAGATGGGCGCCACGTTGGAGTGTTTTGGTTTAAATTGTGGTCATTTGGGTGGCGGTTGGAAGAGATGACTTGGTCCACATGTTCTTGAACTCTGGTGTGATTCCCTTAGAGTCTGAGTTCTTCAACTGACCTCAGAGAAGTATTGCCATGAATAGTGTTGAGATTTTTGGAAGCCAGGCATGAGCATCGCCCTTGGAAACTGAGTTCTAGGCCCAGGGTGGCTTTCCACAGAGCACTGAGCCTCTCAGCCAGGATACCACAAATTTTATTCTGAAAGACTTGGCACCCATAGTTGAGAGTCAAAACTCATATGGACCTCACATTGTAGACCTAAATGGGCATAGCATCATATGATCTTTTGGCCACTCTTTGGGAAGCCTTACCTGTGAGTGTTCTCCAGAGATTTCATTGAAATGAGCTTCCTAACCATTTAATGGTTCCTGAAAAAATTGAAACTCACAGTGCCTCCAACTTCATCCTTAAAAAATGGCTAGAAAAATACCATGAAATTTTTGAATTTCCCATCACCAGGTGGCACTGGAAAACCTTTTGATGTCCTGTTGCTGATCATGAATATACCAGACAGTGCCTTGATTGACTGGGTTTCATGTAAATGGTGTAGAACAGAGATGCCAGTAAGTTGGACTTTGTTGAGTAGTAGGTTAGAGCAGTGGTGGGCAGGTATGTGATAAAACATCTGTGGTGGGGCCATGTGGATCTTCCATTGGCTTCCAAATGGCTTGTGACTGACATGGTGCAGCCAGCAGAACCTTCCATGTAAAGGCAAGTTGTTATATGGAGAGGTTTCAGGACATTGTTCAGAATCAGGTTGCTATGGTCAAGGGGGCAAGATATGTGGGATAGGATCCTGGTTCTTGTATCCTCCTGCAAAACCTGACCCACCATACATGACAGAAGTTCCTCTTGCATTGTGACCCAGTTGAACTCCTTGTATTTTGTGAAGCAAAAACCAAACTCTCAGTGCAGCAGGAAGAAACACCACGAAAATGGAAGATGACCATATGCCTTCACAGTGCACACCGGCACACATTTAGCCCCCAGTGGCCACAGTTTATCTAAAAAGAGAATTCAGCACTGCTGCCTCATGTACATTGGGAAATAAGAAACCATGTCCTCCAGGTCTCATAGATGCAGACCAAGCTTTTATGGTCTCCCTAGAAAGGAAGCTAAAGCTCTTGACAACAACATATTTTTCAAGTGCCCAACCTCACAGGCAGTTTCTCAAGAAGTCTCTAGGCCAGCAGACCTCCATGTTTGTGGAGTTTTTACCCTGTCCCATACTTTTGGAAACTACTCTACCACTTCCAAGGTTGTGAGCTCCTGAGCATATTGCATTCCACAAATTTATTCACAGATATTCTAAATCTTCTCCTCTAATTGTGTCTTACTTGGGGTGAAGGGATTGTCAAGGCATTGTTCTGGTTGAGAGTGGGAATAATTTTGTGTAGCACATATTTACATACACATTGGATTCATTGTTCAATTTTCCATTCAAAATACTGAATCCTTGACACTAACCCATACCCTACTAGACTCTGACTATTAATTCTAATATGATGGAGAAAAATAACCGAAACAGAATAGAAATACTAGCACTTCAGAAGAGGCATGGTGTATAGTTGGTCTTGCCTTTTGCATGATATAGGGTAGGAGTTATAAACCTTGTCAATTTTTTGTTGAAATAGTTCTGCATGTGTTTTTAAAGTTAACACATCTGTGAATTCCTGTCTCCATTTTTCTGTAGCCTATTCAGCACATGTATTTTTATACACACATATAGAATCCTACCTGGTATCACACGTATATTCTTGAGAGGTGGCTAACTTGGCAGATACAAAGTGTGAGAAGAGATCACTCCTCATTAATACTTTTGGAACTGAAAATTCAAACTATGAGTGAGCTTCTTAGTTCAAGAACATTATACATAAATCCATGTTCAGTAAAATTAATATTTTTGGATCTGTGGAAGATATATATTTCACAATAAATTTTAATTGGCATATATATTGCTACTTTTTAATGTCTCTGTGTGTGTTTTGTCTGTGTGTGTGTGTGTGTGTGTGTGTGTGTGTATATATATATATATATATATATATATATATATATATATATATATATATATTCTCTCGATTTTTCAAAATATAAAATATATGTGTCCTATTATACACTCCCTAAATTCATTCTTGTTCATGTATGTGGTTTTATATTAAACTTTTCATAAGATTATTTTAAAAATATTCATCCACCTGAAATACATATTTGTTTTCTAGTACTAAAAAGTTACTTCAGTGAATGGTGCAAACAAATCCTTATATTTTTACAGTAGCTGACCCACTTTAACATCAATGCAAGTAGATTCCTATGGGACATGATGTGTATTTTGACGTTCATTTTTATTAAACACTGGTACATTACTATTTCTGCAGTTTTTGTACATCATAGAATATACATTTCATCCACAAGTTCACAAATTTAAAGAAATTTGTAACACATTCAATCACTTCCTGCTTCAGAACATATGTATTCCTCCTTGTTTTTGACTGTTCATTTCATGAGACTTCTTTCCAAACACATTATTTTCGATTTCCATAATCAATTTTGAAGCAAAATTCACACACTCTTTATGATAAACCACAACCGTAATATTACCATTAGATGTATTACTGGTTGGAATGAATGTATATATATCAATATATGATTCCTGTGTATTTTCAGATATCAATTCAATCCATTATTTAAAGTTGGAACAAGTTATATTATTTATTCGCAGTATGGTCTATTCATGCGTTATCTCTATATTCATACATACATGGTACACCTATATGTACCTCCAATACTAATTTATACCCCTTCAAAATATTGCTCCAAGAAATGGTGCAAGAAAGACTCATGTCACCTGATCTACATATACGTTTTATCACAGTAATATTCTGGCCACAAAATGCAAAGTCACACTTACGATTGTACCAAAGCCTAAATGGAATGTGAGTATGGGTTATGAAAATCACCCATGTCCACGTTGCCTAATGCTCTCAAATGTCAATCCTATTGGTGACTACATATTTGTTACTTCCTAAGATTATATATTCAATCTCAAGCCTGTTGAAAGTGTCTATTGCTATCACTCACTTTATATTTTGCCTGATTTCCTAATGTCGCTATTGATATCTGCTTTCCTACATATTTTCCCCATTTCATCACTGTGACTGACTCTTCACATGTGCTGACATTTACATTTTCTGTCTACCTGAAAACCTATTGCTAAAGAACTATTTGTCCAAATGCTATACTCACACTTTTTTCTAATCCTACCAACTATCTTCCTAATCCTACCGACTCTCCCTCTTTGAATGGTTGTTCTCCTCAACATTCAATCATCCAAGGTATCAGGTCCTATGCCATTGTGTATAGATTTATCTGAGACATCTGTGCAGAACATAATTAAATGCTAAGTATCCCAATCAAGGACCTAATGCCCTTCTGGGCTTCAAATGTTACCGAGATTTCTGTTTTCATTCATATATTTCACCTATATAATCTTATATATATCGCAGGTTCCCAATACCATTATTCATCCAGCAGAATGATCCTAACCCAAATCAAACATGTTATTAACCGTAACCATACACTGTTCCCTCAATCTAACTTTACAGAATTGCAGGGACAGAGTTGGTCTTACAATACAGGAATGTAGGAGATCTTCAACCCGCAGAGAACCTCAAAGGTCCATGCAGAAATGATCCCTAAAGAAGATGTAGGCAGCTATGAAGGACCTGAGAGTGCGAAAGTCATCTTTCATGACAAAAAAAAAAAAAAAAAACAGGTCAGGATGAAGGGATGTGTCTGAAGCAGTCTCTCTCTTCTTAATGTAGAGAAGATAGACCAAACCAGGCTTGTGTGGAGAGCTGTTCCCGGGTGCCTGTGGTTGATATTCCATTCTAGCTTGTGAAAGTGTCATAGGAAGTAGGGGCAGGATCCATCTCAGGGACCCTTGGAAGCAACTGTTAAGACAAAGTGGTTGCCAAGGCAGTGACCTCATTCAGTTCTAGACGAAGTGACCTATGTCACTTTCTTGTTGATGGAACACTCTGAACTTGGGATCCAGGAAGCCAGGCACCCTGAGGCAGTCCCAGTCCAAGTACCAGTGGTCTCAAATGTTTGGATTTAAGAAGGACAGAGTCAGTCTTTCTTGGCAACTAAATTGAAGATGGACAAATGCCAGGAAAGCTCTGAAGAGGGGCTTTACCTGAGAAAACAGGCAGTGGCTCACCGCTGGCTCCTGATAACATCACAGTTTTGGCCAAGGAGACCAGATCTGACATAGCACAGCCCGTTTCGGGGGAACATAGTATGGCCCACCAGTCAGAGGACGCTCTGGATAGTCACAGACCTATTTGGGGAAAGAATGTGCCTTTGTGGGTGTGTGTGTGTGTGTGTGTTTTTGATTTTGTCTCATGTTTTGAGAATATGTAGGAAAGTCGGTTTGTTTGGTTTGGAGTGGACTGTTTCTAGTAAGTCCTTTGAGAAGGCGAGTGTTTCTATGTCTGGATATCCCACTGTGTCCGTGGTTGTAGACAATAGAAAAGAGAATGCATCAATAGATGTGTCCTGTCTAGTAGAAATCTTCGCAGAATTCATCCTGTCCAATTTATGAATGGACTGCAGGTTACCTTATGGATGGGCAACACCTACTACCTTCCTACATTCGTGATTTCTTCCTGAATTCTGGCCACTCTCCCATAGGCTCATGGTTTTGTGTTCAAGATATGTATCTCCTCCACAATCTGGGACACGGCCATGTACTGGATAGCTGAAGAGAATGGTGACTATCTCAGAAAACTCAGATATCAGTGTGACCAGGAAAGTCTCAGTGGAGAAAATCTGCTTTGGGATTTTGCTTACCTATTTTCTGATGCCCTGAATGTAAGGAAGGTCTTTGCCTAAGGCCCCACATTTCCAATGCCTGAAAAAAACAGTTTTCAAATGGAAATAAATGGGCATCACCTGTGGCTCCTGGATTGATTGCTTTGCAAAGGGATATGTCTGAATCAGCCTCTCAGTGCAGTTTGAGATTATCGCTTAGATTCTCAGCACCTGATGGATCTAAAGAAAGATCCCATGTGTGCATCCAAATCCAAAATGGCCAAAAGAGAAGTCATTGTGATGAAGTCTCTTGCCTTCCTCTGTAAGGTTCCTGATCTCCATCAAGTGATAATAGGGATCTTTGGGTCAACTGAGTTCTTCAAGCCCTGCAGAGGCTAGCCCATAGGTGCTTGGGTTTTCTTATGACTGCAAATCACATAAAGAAACTATACCCGACAGTCAGTATGCCTCAAATTGGAAAAGCGGAACAGTATTAATGGCATGCCTCTTTGATCAGTCCTGGTTCACAGGAACGTTGTCCAGGAAACACTGACTTTAGACAAATGAAGGGCAAGGGAGCTTATTTTGACATTGTCTTGGGCTGTGTGCCTCATAAAAACTTCCAGCCAAGGTTATGATGAGTGACTATATGGAAGAAAATGAGGGCCATGTGGGAGTGTTTTGGTTTTAATTCTGGTCATTGGTGTGGCGGTTGGAAGAGATGACTGGGTCAACTGGTCTTGAACTCTGGTGTGTTTCCACGTAGAGACTGAGTTTTGAAACTGATCTCAGAGAAGTATTGCCATGAATTGTGTTGGGATTTTAGGAGGCCACGCATGAGAGTCGCCCTTGGAACCTGAGATCTAGGACCAGGGTGGCTTTCCACAAAGAACTGGGAATCTCAGCCTGGATATCACATGATTTTATTCTGAAAGACTTGGCAGCCATAGTTGAGAGTCAAAAGACATAGGACCTCACATTGTAGACCTCAATGGTCCGGGCTTCAAGTGACATTTGTCCACTCTTTGGAAAGCCTTGCCTGTGAGAGTTCTCTAGAATTTTCTTTGAAATGAACTTTCTCAACATTTAATGGTTCCTGAATAATTGAAATCCACAGTGCATCCAACGTCATCCTTGAAAAATGGCTAGATAAATAACACGAAATTTTTGAAATTTCCATGACCAGGTGGAACTGCAGACACTTTCGATGTCCTGTTGCTTACCATGAGTGTACCATACAGTGCCTTGATTGACAGGGTTTCATGAAATTTGTTTAGAACAGAGAAGCAAGTATTTTGGAGCCTGCTGAGTAGTGGGCCTAGAGCAGTGGTGGAGAGGTGTGTGATAAAACATCATGGTGGGGCCATTTGTATCTGCCATTGGCTTCCAAATGGCTTGTAACTGACAGAGTGCAGACATCAGACCCTTATATGTAAAAGCATCTTGTTATATGGCGTAGTTTCAGGGCAATGTTCAGAATCAGGTTGCTATGGACAAGCGGGCAATCTTTGAGAGATAGAAGCCTGGTTGGTGAATTTTCTTGCAGACCCTGACCCACCACACGTGACAGAAATACCTCAAGCACTGTTTCCCAGTTGAACTCCTTGTATTTCATGAAGCATGAACCAAACTCCAAGTGCAACAGCAAGAAACACCACGAAAAGTGGAGGATGACCAAATGGTTTCTCAGTCCACACGGGGAGACAATAAGCCCCCAGTGCCCACAGTTTACCTACAAAGAGAGAATTCAGCACTGCTGCCTCGTGTTCATTGGAAAATAAGAAATGTTGTCCTCCAGGTCTCATAGATGCAGACACAGCTTTGAGGGTCTCACTACAAAGGAAGCTTAACTCCTGACAACAACCTATATTTCAGTGCCCAATTTCACTGGCAGTTTCTCAAGAAGTTTTAGGGAAGCAGAGCTTCATGTTTGTGGAGTGTGTACCCTGTCCTTACTTTTGGAAACTCCTATTCCACCTCCAAGTTTGTGCACTCCTGAGCATTTTCTATTCCAGAAATGTAATCACAGATTTTGTAACTCCTCTACTCTAATTGTGTCTCCCTTGGGGCGAAAGTAATGACAAGGCATTGTTCTGGATGAGAGTCAGAAGATTAATTTTTCTATTTTCCATTTGAAATTCTGAATCCCTGACACTAACCCGTATTCTACTAGACTCTGACTACTAATCCAAATATGATGGAAGAAAATAACCCAAACAGTACATAAATACTTGCAGTTCAGAGTTGGACTTGCCTTTTGCATGATAAAGGGTAGGTGTTATAAATCTATTCAATATTTAATTGAAATAGTTCTCCATGTGTTTTTAAAGTTAACAAATATGTGAATTACTGTCTCCCATTCTCTGGAGCTTATTCAGCACATGTATTTTTATATGCACCAATAGAATCCTACAAGGTATCACACGTACATCCTTGTGAGGTATATGACTTAGCAGATACAAAGTGTGAGAAGTGATCACTCCTCCTAAATGCTGTTGGAAGTGAAAATTTAACCTATGGGTGAGCTTCCCAGTGGAACAACATTATACATAAACCCATGTTCACTAAAATGAATGTTTTTGCATCTTTATGATATATATTTCATGATGAATTTCGATTGGCATATATATTGCTACTTTTTAATGTCTGTGTTTGTGTGTGTGTGTGTGTGTGTGTATGTATATATATATATATATATATATATACTCTCCATATTTTTAAAAATATGATATATATGTGTCTTATATACACTCCCTAAATTCATTCATGTTCATGTATGTGGATTAATAATCAACTTTTCACAAGATTATTCTTAGAAATATTCATCCACCCGAAATACATATTTGTTTCCTAGTACTGAAAACTAACTTCAGTAAAAGGTGCATACAAATCCTAATATGTCTACTTTAACTGACCCAGTTTAACATCAATGCATGTAGGTTCCTATGGGACATGATGTGTATTTTGACATTAATTTTTATTCCACACTGGTACATTACTATTTCTTCAGTTTATGCAAATCTCAGTATATATATTTTATTCACTAGTTAGCAAATTTATAGGCATTTGTTTCACTTTCAATCACTTCCTGCTCCAGAACACATGTATTCCTCTATGTTTCTTGACTGGTCTATTCATGAGACTTTTTTCCAAATATATTATTTTCGATTTCCATAATCAATTTTGAACCAAAACTCACACACCCTTCATTATAAACCATAATCCTAAGATTATCGTTAGATATATAACTGGTTGGAATGAAGGATTGCATATCAATATAAAATTTCTTATAAATTTTCAGATATTTATTCAATCCATTATTTAAAGTGGATCCAGTTATATTATTTATTCACAGTATGGTCTATTCATGCATTATGTCTATATTCATTGAATCAGGGTACACCTATTTGTACCCCCATACTAATTTGTAAGTCTTCAAAATATTGCTCCCAGAATTGGTGGAAGAAATACTCTTTTCACCTGATCTACATACACATTTTATTACAGAAATATTCTGGACACAAAAAGCAAAGGTCACACTTAAAATTGTACCAAAGCGTAAATGGAAAGTGAGCATGGATTACTAAAAACATCCATGTCCAGGTTGCCTAATGCTCTCAAATATCAATTCTATTTTTGACTACATATTTGTTTCTTCTTAAGATTATATATTCAACTTCAAACCTGTTGAAAATGTCTAACCCTATCACACAATTTATACTTTGCTTGATTTCCTAATGTCTCTATTGATATCTGCTTTCCTATATTTTTCCCCAGTTCATCATTGTGACTGACTCTTCACATGTGCTTACATTTACATACACTCTCTACCCGAAATCTTATTGCGAAAGAACTTTTGGTCCAAATCCTATACTCACTCTTCTTTCTAAACCTACCAACTACCTTCCTAATCCTACCGACTATCAGTTTTTGACTGGATGTTCTCTTCAACATTCAATATCCAAGGTACAAGGTACGATGCCAGTGTATATTGATTTATCTGAGACATCTGTGCTGCACATTACTCAAAGCTAAGTATCCCACTCAAGTCCCCAATGCCCTTCTGGGCTTCAAATCTTACCTAGATTTCTGCTTTCATACTTATGTTTCACATATATACTCTTGAAAATATCGCATTTTGCCAATACCATTATTCATCCCGCAGAATGATTTGTAACCCAAATTGAAGATGTTATTAACCCTAACCATACACTGTTCCCTCAGTATAACTTACTTAAGAGCAGGGACAGTGTGGGTCTTACAATATAGGAATGTAGATGATCTTCCACCTGCTGAGAACATCAAAGATCCATGGAGAAATGATCCTTGCAGAAGATATAGGCAGCTATGTAGGACCTGAGAGAGCAATAGTCATCTTCCATGGCAAACAACCTGGTCAGGATTAATTGATAGTCTGAATCAGCCTCTCTCTTCTTAATGAAGAGAAGATGGACTGAACCAGGCCTCTGTGGAGAGCTGTTCCCTGGTGCCTATGGTTGATATACCATTCTAACTTCTGAATGTGTCACAGGATGTTGGGGCAGCCTCCATCTCATGGGAACCCTGGATGCAACTGTTAGCACAAAGTGGTTACCAAGGTAGTGACCATATTCAGTTCCTGAAAGAAGTGACCTCACTTCACTTCCTTGGTGATGGAATTCTCTAAACCTGGGATCCAGGAAGGAAGGCACCCAGAGCCAGTCCCACTCCCAGTTCCAGTGGGCTAACTTGTTTGCTTTTCCCAAAGACATAGTCAGTCTTTCTTGGTACCCACTGATGTGAGGATGGAAAAATGCCAGCAGAGCTCTGATGAGGGGCCTTTCCTGAGAAAGCAGGTAGTGGCTCACCTTTGGCTCCTGACAACTTCACAGAGTTGGACAAGGAGACCAGATCTGACACAGGACAGGCCATTTTGGGGGAACATAATATGGCCCACCAGTCAGAAGACACTCCGGATAGTCACAGACCTATTTGGGGGAAGTAAGTGCCTTTGCCGTTGTAGGTGTGAGTTTGTGGTTTTTTCTCATGTTCTGAGAATAGGTAGGAAAAGTGCTTTGTTTGGTTTGGAGTGGACTGTTTCTAGTAAGTCGTTTGACATGGTGAGTGTTTCTAGGCCTGTGTATCCCACTGTATCCGTGGTTGTAGACATTAGAAAAGAGAATGCATCAACGGATGTGTTGTCTCTAGTTGAAAGCTTCCCCGCATTCATACTGCCCAATTAATGAATGGACTGCAGCTTGCCTTATGGATGGGCAACATCTACTATCTTCTAAAGTTCCTGTTTTCTTCGTGAATTCTGGCCACTCTCCAGAATAGGCTCATGGTTTTGTTTCCCAAATATGTAACACCACAAGATTCTGTGACATGGCCATGTACTGGATTGCTGAAGGGAATGGGAGCATCTAAGAAAACTCAGATTTCAGTGTGACCAGTAAAGTCTCAGTGGAGAAACCCTTCGTTGGGCCATTTGCTTACTTCTATTTCTATTACCCTGAATGTCAGGAAGGTCTTTGCCTCAGGCCACCCCTTTGTGTAGCCTGAAGAAAACTGTTTTCATATGGAAATGTATGGACATCACCTGTGGCTCTTTGCTTAATTGATTTGGAATGAGATGTGTCTGAATCAGCCTCTTGTCCTTGTATGAGGTTGTGGCTTTGATTCTCAGCACCTGATGGATCTAAAGAAAGATCCCATGTGCTTCCAAAACTAAAATGGCCAAAACTGCAGTCATTGTTGATGAATATTTTTGCCTTCTTGTTTTAGGTTCCTGACCTCCATAAAGTGAGAATAGGGATCCTTTGGGTCAAATGAGTTCTTGAAATCCCTGCAGAGGCTAGCCCATATTTGCTTGGGTTTTCTCATGACTCCAAATAACATAAAGAATCTATACCCTACAGCCAGTAGGCCTCAAATTGGAGAAGTGGAACACTTTAACAGCAGGAATATTTGATCATTCCTGGTTCACAGGAAGAGTGTCCAGGCCATCATGATTTTAGGCAAATGAGGGGCAAGTGAGCTTATTTGGGCTCATAGAAACCTCCAGCTGGAGGTTATGATGAGTGTCTACATGGAAGAAGATGATGGCCCTATGGGAGTGTTTTGATTTTAATTGTGGTCATTTTTTGGCGGATGGAAGGGATGACTGGGTACACCTGGGCTTGAACTCTGGTGTGATTCCCCTTAGAGACTGAGTTCTGAAACTGACCTCAGCGAAGTATTGCCATGAATTGTGTTGGGATTTTAGGAGGCCACGCATGAGACTCACTCTTGGAAACTGAGATCTAGGCCCAGGGTGGTTTCCACAGAGGCCTGAGAATCTCAGCCAGGATATCACATGATTTTATTCTGAAAGACTTAGCACCCATATTTGAGAGTCAAAACACACATGGACCTCACATTGTAGATGTCAGTTGGCCTGGCTTTAGGAGACCTTTTGGCAACTGTTTGAGAAGCATTGACTGTGAGAGTTCTCCAGAGCGTTCATTGTAATGAACTTTCTCAACACTTAATGGTTCCTGAATGAATTGAAACCCACAGTGCCTCTAACTTCATCCTTGAAAAATTTCTAGATAAATACCATGAAATTTTTGAAATTCCCATGACCAGGTGGCACTGCAGAAACTTTTGATGTCCTGTTGCTGATCATGTGTATACCTGACAGTGCCTTGTTTTTGACTGGGTGTCATGAAAATGGTGTAGAACAAGAGAAGCGAGTAATTTGGAGCCTGCTGAGTAGGGGGCCTATAGCAGTGGTGGGCAGGTGTGTGATAAAACATCATGGTGGGGCCATGTGAATCTGCCATTGGCTTCCAAATTTTTTGTGACTGATATAGTGCAGACATCAGACCCTTATATGTAAAGGCATCTTGTTAAATGGAGAGTTTTCAGGGCAATATTCAGAATCAGGTTGCTATGGTTATTGGGGCAAGCTATGTGGGATACAAGCCTGGTTGCTGCATTCTCCTGCAGACCCTGACCCACCACACGTGACAGAACTCCCTCCAGCACTGTATCTCAGATGAACTTTTTATGTTTTGTGAAGCAAATACCAAATTCCCAGTGCAGCAGCAAGAAATACCACGAAAAGTGGAGGATGACCAAATGTTTTCACAGTCCCCACTGGGAGACACTTAGCTTCCAATGGACACAGTTTAGCTACAAAGAGAGAATTGAGCACTGCTGCCTCATGTTCATTGGAATATAAAAAACCATGTCTTTCGGTTACATAGATGCAGACCCAGCTATGATGGTCTCACTACAAAGGAAGCTAAAGCTCATGACAACAACATATATTTCAAGTGCCCAACCTCAGAAGCCATTTCCCAAGAATTCTTAGGCCAGCAGAGCTCCTTTTTGTGGAGTGTTTACCCTGTCCTTTACTTTTGGAAACTCCTCTACCACCTCCAAGGTTGTGAACTCCCGAGCATATTCCATTCCATATATGTATTCATAGATTTTCACACTTTTCTACTCTAATTGTGTTTTACTTGGGGCGTAGGTAATGTCAAGGCATTGTTCTGGATGTGAGTGGGAAGATTTTTGTGTAGCACATATTTACATACACATTGGATTCATTTTTCAATTTTCCATTTGAAATACTGAATCCCTGACACTAACCCATACCCTACTAGTCTCTGACTAATAATCCTGATATGATGGTGAAAAATAAGCCAAAAATAGAAGAAACAAAAGCAGTTCAGAGGACGCATTGTGTATAGTTGGAATTGCCTTTTGCATTATATAATGTAGGAGTTATAAGTCTAGTCAAATTTTTTGTTGAAATACTTCTAAAAGTGTTTTTAAAATTAGCAAATATGTGAATTCCTGTCTCCCTTTCTCTGTAGCCTATTCAGCACATGTATTTTTATATGCACATATAGAATTCTACCTGATATCACTCGTATACACTTGTGAGGTGGCTGAATTGGCAGATGCAAATTGAGAGAAGAGTTCACTCCTCCTAAACGCTGTTGGAACTGAAAATTCAACCTATGGGTGAGCTTCCTAGTTGAAAAACATTATACATGAATCCATGTTCAGTAAAATGAACATTTTTCGATCTGTGGATTATATACATTTCATGATGAATTTCTATTGGCATATATGTTGCTACTTTTTTTTTCTTTTATTGGTTGCTCAAAACATTACAAAGCTCTTGAATATCATATTTCATACATTAGATTCAAGTGGGTTATGAACTCCCATTTTTACTCCAAATACAGATTGCAGAATCACATTAGTTACACATCCATATTTTTACATAATGCCCTATTAGTTACTGTTGTATTCTGCTACCTTTCCTATACTCTACTATCCCCACTCCCCTCTCTTCCCATCTTCTCTCTCTACCATACCTACTGTAATTCATTTCTCTCCTTGTTTATTTTCCCACAACCTCTTATATGTAATTTTGTGTAACAATAAGTGTCTCTCTCCATTACCATGCAATTTCCATCTTCTCTCCCTTTCCCTCCCACGTCATGTTTCTGCTTAATGTTAATCTTTTCTTCATGCTCTTCCTCCCTGCTCTGTTCTTAGTTGCTCTCATTATATCAAAGAAGACATTTGGTAATTGTTTTTTAGGGATTGTCTAGATTCACTAAGCATAATCTGCTCAGTGCCATGCATTTCCCTGCAAATTCCATGATTTTGTCATTTTTTAGTGCTGCGTAATTCTCGATAGTATATAAAAGTCACATTTTTTTTATCCATTCATCTATTGAAGGGCATCTGGGTTGGTTCCACAGTGTAGCAATTGTGAATTGTGCTGCTATGAAAATCCATGTGGCAGTATCCCTGTAGTACGCTCTTTTAAGGTCTTCAGGGAATAGTCCGAGAAGGGCAATAGCTTGGTCAAATGGTGCTTCCATTCCCAGCTTTCCCAGGAATCTCCATACTGCTTTCCAAATTGGCCGCACCAGTTTCAGTCCCACCAGCAATGTACAAGAGTACCCTTTTCCCCACATCCTCGCCAGCACTTGTTGTTGTTTGACTTCATAATGGCTGCCAATCTCACTGGATTGAGATGGTATTTTAGGGTGGTTTTTATTTGCATTTCTCTTACTGCTAGAAATGGAGAGCATTTTTTTCATATACTTGTTAATTGATTCTATGTCCTCTTCTGAGAAGTTTCTGTTCAGGTCCTTGGCCCATTGGGTTATTGGTTATCTTATTGTCTAATTTTCTAAGTTCTTTGTAAACTTTGTATACTCTGGATATTAGGGCTCCATGTGAAGGGTGAGGACTAAAAATTTGTTGCCATGATGTAAGCTCCATATTTACCTCTCTTATTGTTTCTCTTTCTGAGAAAAAATAAATCAGTTTAAGTAAGTCCCATTTGTTGTTTCTTATTATTAACTCTTGTTTTTTGGGTGTCCTATTAAGGAATTTGGAGCCTGACCACACAATATGTAGATCGGAGCCAACTTTTTATTCTATCAGACGCAGAGACTCTGATTTGAATCTAGCTCCTTGATCCACATTGAGTTAACTTTGGTGCATGGCGAGAGGAGGGGATTCAGTTTCATTTTGTTGCATATGGATTTCCAGTTTACCCAACACCATTTGATGAAGATGCTATCCTTCCTCCATTGCAGGCCATTAGCTCCTTTATCAAATATAAGATAGTTGTAGCTTTTTGGATTAGTTTCTGTGTCCTCCATTCTGTACCATTGGTCCACCCGCCTGTTTTTGTACCAGTACCATGCTGTTTTTATTATGATTGCTCTGTAATATAGTTTGAAATCTGGTATCGCTATACTGCCTGATTCACACTTCCTGCTTAGAATTGCTTTTGCTATTCTGGGTCTTTTATTTTTCCATTTGAATTTTATGATTGCTTTATCTATTTCTACAAAAAGTTTCTATGGGATTTTGATTGGCATTGCATTAAACCTATAGAGAACTTTTGGTAATATCACCATTTTGATGATGTTAGTTCTGCCTATCCATGAACACGGTATATTTTTCCATCTTCTAAGATCTTATTCTATTTCTCTTTTTAGGGTTCTGTAGTTTGCATTATATAAATCTTTCACCTCTTTTGTTAGGTTTATTCCCAAGTATTTAATTATTTGAGGAAATTGGGAATGCAGTGTTTTGACTCATTTTTGTTTCAGAAGTTTTGTCGCTGATATACAGAAATGCCTTTGATTTATTCATGTTGATTTTGTATCCTGCCACATTGCTGCATTCATTTATGAGTTCTAGTAGTTTTTTCTGTAGACCCTTTTGGGTCTTCTATGTATAGAATCATGTCATCTACAAATAGTGATAATTTAAGTTCTCCTTATCCTATTTTTATGCCTTTAATGTCTTTCATCTCTCTAATTGCTCTGGCCAGTTTTTCGAGAACTATATTGAATAGAAGTGGTGATAGAGGACATCCCTGTCTTGTTCCAGATTTTAGAGGGAATGCCTTAAATTTTTCTCCATTCAGAATGATGCTAGCCTGAGGATTAACATAGATAGCTTTTACAATGTCGAGGTAAGTTCCTGTTATCCCTAGTTTTTAAAATGTTTTGAACATAAAGAAATGCTCTACTTTGTTGAATGGTTTTTCTGCGTCTATCGAGATGATCATATGGTTCTTATCTTTAAGTCTATTGATGTTGTGAATAACATTTATTGATTTCCATATATTGAACCCTCCTTGCATCCCAGGGATGAATCCAAGTTGATCATGGTGCACGATTTTTTTGATGTGCCTTTCTATCCAATTCGCCAGAATTTTAATGAGGATTTTTGCATCTAGGTTCATCAGAGATATTGGTCTGTAGTTTTCTTTCTTTGAGGTGTCTTTGTCTGGTTTCAGAATCAGGGTGATGTTGGCCTCATAGAATGAATTCGGCAGAGCTCCCAGTTTTTCTATTTCCTGAATAACTTGAGAAGTATTGGTATTAATTCTTCTTTAAAGGTTTTGTAAAACTCTGCTGTATACCCATCCGGTCCTGGGCTTTTCTTGGTTGGTAGTATTTTGATTGCTTCTTCTACTTCATCCATTGATATTGGTCTGTTTAAATTGTGTGTTTCCTCCTGACTCAGTCTGGGCAAATCATATGACTTAAGAAATTTATCGATGTCTTCACTATTTTCTATTTTATTGGAATAGAGGTTTTCAAAATAATTTCTAATGTTCTTCTGTATTTATGTAGCATCTGTTGTAATATTGCCTTTTTCATCCTGTATGTTAGTAATTTGATTTCTCTCTCTTCTTCTCTTCGTTAGCATGGCTAAGGGTCTGTCTATCTTATTTATCTTTTTGAAGAACCACCTTTTAGTTTTGTTAATTTTTTCAATAGTTTCTTTTGTTTCAATTTCGCTATGATTTTAATTATTTCTTGCCTTCTGCTACATTTGCTGTTGTTTTGCTCTTCCTTTTCTAAGGCTTTGAGATGAAGTGTGAGCTCATTTATTTGTTTTTCTTTTCTATTTTGAGGAATGACCTCTAGGTGATGAATTTACCCCTTAAAACTTCTTTTCATTGTACCCCATAGAATCTGATATGTTGTGTCTGTATTTTCATTTATCTCTAAGAATTTTTTGATTTCCTCCTTTATGTCTTCTGTAACCTATTGATCATTCAGTAACATATTCTTCATTTTGGATGTGATGTATGATTTTTTCTTCCTTCTTTTATCATTGGTTTCCAGTTTCATTCCATTATGATCACAAAAAATTCATGGTATTATCTCCACCCCTTTATATTTACTGAGGGTTGCCCTATGGCATAACATATGGTCTATTTTTGAGAAGGATCCATGTGCTGCAGAGAAAAAAGTATATCCACTTGATGATGGTTGATATATTCTATATATGTCACTTAAGTCTAGGTATTGATTGCGAGATTGAGTTCTATAGTTTCTTTTTTCAACTTTTGTTTGGAGGATCTGTCCAATGGTGAGAGAGGTGAGTTGAAGTCACCCATAATTATTGTATTGTGGTCTATTTGATTCTTGAACTTGAGGAGAATTTGTTTTATGAACATCGCAGCACCATTATTTGCTGCGTGAATATTGATAATTGTTATGTCTTGTCGGTGAATGGTTCATTTTAGCAGTATATAATGTCCTTCTTTATCCCTTTTGATTAAATTAGTCTTGAGGTCGATTTTATTTGATAGGAGGATGGCCACCCCTGCTTGCTTACGAGGACCGTGTGCATGGTATAAATTTTCCCAATCTTTCACCTTCAGCCTGTGTATGTCTTTTCCATTCAGATGTGTCCCCTGGAGGCAATATATTGTTGGATTTTTTTTTTATTTCAAGTTACAAGCCTATGTCACTTTATTCGAGAGTTTAAGCCATTTACTTTTAGAGTTACTATTGATATATGGTTTGTACTGCCACCCATGTTTGCTTATATCTTTTTTTTAAATTAGTTTGTTTCTCCATGATTAGCTTTTCCCCCTCCCTCTGTCATTACTGAGGCACTTCTCACTCATGGTTTTCGTTGTTGATTTTCATTTCTTCCTCGTGTAGTGTTTTGCTCAAGATGCTTTGCAATGCTGGTTATCTGGCTGCAAATTCTTTTAGGTTTTGTTTATCGTGAAATATTTTTATCTCGTTGTCTTACCTTAAGCTTAATTTTGCTGGATACATAATTCTTGGTTGGCATCCATTGTCTTTCAGTGTTTGAAGTACGTTGTTCTAGGATCTTCTCACTTCCAGCATCTATGATGAAAAATCCATTGTTAACCTTTTTTGTTTACCCCTGATTGTAATGATTGTAATCTGCCTCCTTTCTCTGGTAGCTTTTAATATTTTCTCTTTGTTCTGTATATTGGATATCTTCATAACAATGTGTCTTGGCATTGGTCTACTGTGATTTTGTGTGCTCGATGTCCTGTAAGCATCTACAATTTGTTTATCCCTTTCCATTTTTATTTCTGGAAAGTTTTCTGTAATTATTTCATTCAGCAGGTTTCTCATTCCCTTGGTTTGAATCTCCTTACCTTCCTCTATCCATATGACTCATTAGTTTTTTTTTATGTTATCCCATATCTCTTGAATGTTTTCTCATAATTTTTTACAGCATTTCTTTGTTGGCTAGACTTTTTTCAAGATGATATATTTTGTCTTCATTCTGTCTTCTACTTGCTCTACACTGTTAGTGATTCTCTCAATTGAATTTTTAATTTGGTTTATCATTTCCTTGATTTCTAGAATTATTGTTTGATTTTTCTAATAATCTCTATCTCCTTATAAAGATGCTTAATTTCTTATTTTATCTGTTTATGTAATTTATTTTCAATGCGTTCTATCACTGTTTGTTTTTGCTGTCTCGTATCCTCTTTAAGGTTCCATTCCATCTGTCTAAGGTATTCCTTGAGTTCTTTATATGACCATTTTTCTGATGACTCTAGGTGCTCTTGAATATTTAGGCTGTCCTTCATTGTTCGTACTCCTTTTCTTCCTTGCTTTTTTATGCTTCTCATGTTACTTCTTGTTCTGTTTGACTACTGAGTTACTGCTTACTCTTATAAATTTATTTGATGCTTGAGAGGAAAGATATTAGAAGGGAAGGGAGAAGTCACTAAAGAGAATGAGAGTAGGCAGGTAGAATTCAAGTAAGGGGGAATAAAAAAATTGAAATGAAATGAAAAGACAAAAAAAATAGAAAATAAAGAAAGAAAATTTTAAGTAATAATGATGATTAAAAAATTGAAAATTAAAATTTAAAATAATAATATTAATAATAATAATAATAAAATAAAAGAAATTAAAAAAATAAAAACATTTAAAAAAGTTAATGAACAACAACAACAAAAATGAAAATGAAAGAAAAAGAAAAAAATACAAATAAAAAATAGTAATAATACATGCAGTCCTAGAGTTCAATTAACTTCTCTTCCAGTAGTTGGAGCTGTGCGCACTGGGCCAAGCTTCTCCTCTCAATAAGTGGGAACCAATCACTGTGCAGCAGCTCTTCCTCCCAGACTGGGCGGGTCTCCAACCCTGAGTGCCTAGGGCCTTCTCTTGTGCTTCCTCAAGCCAGGCCCCACTCACCTGTGACGCTCACCACAATACTGGTTACAAGCCAGGCCTCTGCTCCTGGTAGCCCTGTTTCCATGAACGCCTGGGCACACTCTCCTTGATTGCCTCCCTCAGACCCTAAGTTTGTAGAGCTTGGGGCTGAGAAACCCCAGCGAATTTGCTTGCCCTTCGGGAGCCATGGCCCCGGTAGGTGGTGTAAGAGACCTCAATTGTCAGCACTGGTGGGAGCGGTAGCCGGCAATTACACGCCTCGAGTCCCGAGCCAATCCTGATTCCCTAGGTCTGGCTATCGCGCTCCTTGGAGAGCTGGGAGGGGCCATTACGGCAGAGGTGGGAAGGGCCCTTGAGGTTTCCCTGCGGTGTTGAGAGAGATGGCAATGGGATAACACACTTGTCGCACTGGTTTCAATGAAGTTATCTCCTCCGACTGTGACGTCAGTTCGCTGCCATGGTGGTATCCCATTCAAATGGTGACCGTTCTTTCCCTTTGCTGGGTGACCAATGCAACAGGTGGGTCCTGACTATCTCTCCCAAGCCCCATTTCAATCCTGTGGCCACTGCCTATGAAGGCTCAGTTGGCTTTTAACTCTGTCAATTCCGAAAGCCCGACCAATTATTTCAGCGGGAATGTTAGTGCTGAGTCACAAAAACCAGATGAATCTAAGCTTGAATGCAGCCAATCCGGGCTTTGTGTGTGTTCTGAGGGGCCCAGACTGTTCGCCCCAGGTTCACAACAGGTCAATATTGCCTAGTGATTCTGAGCAAACAGCATTTAGACAGTTTACGACTCCCTATGCCCGCACAGCTGAAGAGATCAGAGACTTGAATTCTCCATGCCTGCCTTCATAATGGATCTCCTGTATTGCTACTTTTTAATATCTGTGCATTTGCGTGTGTGTGTGTATATATATATATATATATATATATATATATATATATATATATATATTTATATATATATACTCTTTAGATTTTTCACAATATGAAATATATGTGTCTTATTATGCACTCCCTAAATACATTCATATTCATATCTGTGGATTTATAATCAACTTTCAACAAGATTATTTTCAGAAATAATCATCCACCTGAAATACATATTGTTTCCTAGTACTGAAAACTAAATTCAGTGAATGGTGCATACAGATCCTAATATTTCTACAGTTACTTAGCCAGTTTAAAATGAATGCAAGTAGATTCCTAGGGGACATGATGTGTATTTTGACTTTCATTTTTATTCAACACTTGTACGTTACTATGTCTTCAGTTCATGCACATGATGAAATATATATTTCAGTCACAAAATAGAAAATTTATAGGCATTTGTTTCACGATCAATCACTTCCTGATTCAGAACACATGTATTCCTCCATGTTTCTTGACTGGTCTTTTCATGAGACTTCTTTCCAAACATATTATTTTTGTTTAACATCATCACGTGTAAAGCAAAACTCAAACACCATTCATCATAAACCATAATCCTAATATTACCATTAGATATATAACTGATTGGAATGAATGATTGTATATCAATATAAGATTTCTTATATATTTTCACATATCAATTCAATCCATTATTTAAAGTGGAATCAGTTACGTTATTTATTCATAGTATGGTCTATTCATGCATTATCTCTATATTAATAGACACAGGGTACACCTCTTTGTACCCCTAATACTAATGTATACGTCTTCAAAATATTGCTCCCAGAAATGGTGAAAGAAATACTCATGCCACCTGATCTACATATACATTTTATCACAGTAATATTCTGAAAAAAAAACCCATAAAAATGTCACACTTATGATTGTACCAAAGCCTAAAAGGAAAGTGAACGTGGATAACTAATAACATCCATGTCCAGGTTGCCTAATGCTCTCAAATGTCATTCCCATTCGTGATGAGATATTTGTTTTTTCCTATGATAATGTATTCAAACTCAACCCTGTTGAAAATGTCTAATCCTATCACTCACTTTATACTTTGCCTGATTTCGTAATGTCTCTATTGACACCTGCTTTCCTACATATTTTCCCCAGTTCATCATTGTGACTGACTCTTCACATGTGCTGACATTTCCATTCACTCTCTAAACGAAACCCTATTGCTAAAGAAGCTTTTAATTCCAAATCATATACTCACTCTTCTTCCTAAACCTACTGACTATCTTCCTAATCTTACTGACTATCCCTTTTTGACTGGATGTTCTCTTCTACATTCAATCATCCAAGGTACAAGGTCCTATGCCACTGTATTTCGATTTAACTGAGACAACTGTACAGAACATAATTCAACACTAAGTATCCAAATAAAGGGCCCAATGCCATTCTGGGCTTAAAATCTTTCTTAGATTCCCGTTTTCATACATATATTTCACGTATATATTCTTATAAATATCGCAGGTTCCCAATCTCATTATTCTTCCTGCAGAATGATTCCTAACCCAAATCGAACATATTATTAACCGTAACCATACACTCACTTTGCAGGAGAGCAATAACAGTGTGGGTATTAAACTACAGGAATCTAGGGGATCTTCACCTGCTGAGAAACTCAAATGTTCATGCAGAAATGATCCCTGGTGAAGATGAAGGCAGCTATGAAGTACCTCAGAAAGCAAAAGTCATCTTCCATGGCAATCATCCTGGTCAGGATGGAGGGTTGTGTCTGAATCAGTCTCTCTCTTCTTAATGTATAGAACATGGACCAAACCAGTCCTGTGTGGAAGCTGTTCCCGGGTGCTTATGGTTGATATAACATTCTAACTAGAGAAAGTGTCCCATGAAAATCAGGACAGCCTCCACCTCATGATACTTTTGGAAGCAACTGATAGGACAAAGTGGTTGCCAAGGCAGTGACATCATTCATATCCTGAAGGAAGTGATCTCACCTCACTTCCTTGGTGATGGAACTCTCTGAACTTGAAATCCAGGAAGCCAGGCACCAAGAGACAGTCCCTGTCCTAGTCCCAGTGGTCTGACATGTTTGGATTTACCAAGGACAGAGTCAGTCTTTCTTGGTACCTACAGATGTGAGGATGGCCAAATGCCAGGAAACCTCTGAAGAGGGGCTTTTCCTGAGAAAGCAGGTAGTGTCTCACCGCTGGCTCTTGAGAACTTCACAGAGTTAGCCAAGTAGACATGATCTGAGACAGGAGAGGTCATTTTGGAAGAACATAGAATGGCCCACCAGTCAGACGACACTCCAGGGAGTCACAGACCTACTAGGGGGAAGGAGGTGCCTTTTTGGGTGTGGGTGTGAGTTTGTGGTTTTGTCTCATGTTCTGAGAATAGGTAGGAAAGGCGGTTTGTTTGGTATGGAGTGGAATATTTCTATTAAGTCCTTTGACAAGGCGAGTATTTCTATGTGTGTTTATCCCACTGAGTCCATTGTTGTAGACATTAGAAAAGACAATGCATCAATGGATGTGTCCTGTCTAGTAGAAAGCTTCCCAGCATTCATCCTGCCCAATTCATGAGTGGACTCTGGCTTGCCTTATGGATGGGCAACACCTACAAGCTTCCTAATTTCCTGTTTTCTTTCTCAATTCTGGCCACTCTCCAGAATAGTATCGTGGTTTTGTGTCCAAGATTTGTACCTCCAAGATCTGTGACATGGCTATGTACTGGATAGCTGAAAGAAATGGCTAGCATCTCAGAAATCTCAAATATCTGTTGACCAGGAAAGTCTGAGTGGAGAAACCCCTCTTTGTTCCTTTTGCTTACCTATTGTTCTGTTGAATGTCAGGAAGTTTTTTGCCTCAAGCCACCACTTTGTGAACCCTGAAGAAAACAGTTTTCAAATGGAAATGAATGGGAATCACCTGTGACTCTTTGCTTAATTGCTTAGGATTTGGATATGTCTGAATCAGCCTGTTGGCCCTGTGTGAGGCTGTGGCTTAGATTCTCAGCACCTGATGGATCTAAAGATAGATCCCATGCATGCATCCAAAACCAAAATGGCAAAAAGATCAGATATTGTTGATGAACTCTCTTGCCTTCCTCTGGTAGGTTCCTGATATCCATCAAGTGAGAATAGGGATCCTTTGGGTCAAATGAGTTCTTCAAAGCCCTGCAGAGGCTAGGCCATAGGTGTTTCATTTTCATGACTCCAATTCACTTAAATAATCTAAACCCCAAAGCTAGAAGGCCTCAAGTTGGAGAAGCCAAGCAATATTAAAGGCAGGCCTATTTGATCACTACTGGTTCACAGGAAGAGAGTCCAGGCCACCCTGACTTTAGGCAAATGAGGGGCAGGGAGCTTATTTTGGACACTGTCATGGGCTGCGTCCCTTATGGAAACCTCCAGCCAGAGAATATGATGAGTGTCTATATGGAAGAAGATGAGGGCCATGTGAGAGTGTTTGGTTTTAATTGTGGATATTTGTCTGGCGGTTGGAAGAGATCTCTGGGTCCACCTAGGCTTGCACTTTGGTGTGATTCCCCTTAGAGACTGAGTTCTTTTACTGATCTCAGAGAATTATTGCCAGGAATTGTGTTGGAATTTTAGATGGCCATGCATGAGAGTTGCCCTTGGAAAGTGACATCTAGGCCCAAGTTGACTTTCCACAGAGCACAGGGAATCTCAGCCAGGATATCACATGATATTATTCTTAAAGACTTGGCAGCCATATTTGAGAGTCGAAGCACACATGGACCATACATTGTAGACCTCAACGGGCCTGGCTTAATCTGAATTTTCGCCACTTTTGGAAGCCTTGCCTGTAAGAATTCTCCAGAGTTTTCATTGAAATGAGCTTCCTCACCATTTAATGGTTTCTGAGTGAATTAAAATTCACAGTGCCTCCAACTTCATCCTTGAAAATTGGCTATATCAATACCATAAAATTTTTGAAATTCCCATGACCGGGTAGCACTGGAGAATATTTGGATGTCCTGTTGCTGATCATGAGTATACAAGACAGTGCCTTGATTGACTGGGTTTTATGAAAATGGTGTTGAACAGAGATGCCAGTAAGTTGGATCCTGCTGAGTAGTTGTACTAGAGTAGTGGTTGGCAGGTGTGTAATAAAACATCTGTGGTGGGGGCATTTGGATCTGCCATTGGCTTCCAAATGGATTGTGACTGACATTTTGCAGCCAGTAGACCCTTATATGTAAAAGCATATTGTTATATGGAGAGGTTTTAGGGCAATGTTCAGAATCAGGTTGCTATGGTCAATGGGGCAAGCTATGTGGGATAGAAGCCTGGTTGGTGCATTCTCCTGATGAACCTGACCCATCACACTTGACAGAACTTACTTCAGCACTGTGTTCCATTTGAAATCCTTGTATTTCATGAAGCAAACACCAATCTCCCAGTGCAGCAGCAAGAAATACCACGAATAGTGGAGGATGACCAAATGGAATTACAGTCCACAAGGGGAGACACTTAGACCCCAGTGGCCACAGGTTACCTACAAATAGAAAATTCAGCACTGCTGCCTCATGTTCATTGGAAAATAAGAATCCATGTCATCCAGATCACATAGATGAAGACTCAGCTATGATGGTCTCACAACAAATGAAGCTAATGCTCCTGACAACAGCATATATTTCATTGCCCAACCTCAGAGGCAGTTTCTCCAGATGTTAGGCTGGCAGAACTTCATGTTTGTGGAGTTTTTACCCTGTCCCTTACTTTTGGAAACTCCTCTACCACCTGCAAATTTGTGAACTCCTGAGCATTTTTCATTACACATATGTATTCACAGATTTTCTAACTCTTCTCCTCTAATTGTGTCTTATGTGGGGCGAAGGTAATGTCAAGGCATTGTGCTGAATGAGGGTGGGAAGATTTTTGTGTAGCACATATTTGCATACACATTTGATACATTTTCCAATTTTCCATTCGAAATACTGAATCCCTGACACTAACACATACCCTACTAGACTTTGACTTTTAATCCTAATATGGTGGAGAAAACTAACCCAAACAGAATAGAAATACAAGAGGTTCACAGGAGGCATGGTGTATAGTTGGACTTGCCTTTCGTATGATAAATGGTAGGTGTTATAAATCTAGCGAATTTTAATTGAAATAGTTCTCCATGTGTTTTAAAAGTTAACAAACATGTTAATAACTGTCTCCCTTTCTCTGTAGCCTATTCATCACATGTATTTTTATATGCACATATAGAATTCTACCTGGTATCACTCGTACATTTTGTGAGGTGGCTGGCTTGGCAGATGCAAATTGTGAGAAGAGATCACTCCTACTAAATGCTGTTGGAACTGAAAATTCAACATATGAGTGAGCTTCTTATTTGAACAACATAAATCCATGTTCATTAAAATGAATATTTTTGGATCTGTGGATGATATATTACTTCGTGGTGAATTTCGATTGGCATACATAATGCTACTTTTTAATGTCTGTGTGTGTATGTGTATATTTATATATATTCACTCTCCAGATTTTTCAAAATATGAAGTATATTTTTCTTATTATACACTCCCTAAATTCACTCATATTCATGTGTTTGGATTAATAATCAAGTTTTCACAAGAGTATTCTCAGAATTATTCATCCACCAGAAATACATAATTGTTTCTTAGTACTGAAAACTAACTTTGGGGGATCATATGATGGTGGTGAAGGGAGTGCATCACCCCCATGTACTGCGTCACTGTGCGGGAGAATGACGAGTTATAATGGCTAAAACCTATCTTGTTAGAAATTTCCAGCAAAATTGGGGTGCTCCAAAACCTAGTCGACATATTTCCATCTCACGAGGATCAGCTACGCGGGCTCAAACACGAGTGATTTGTCCGCATAGAGGGTCATGCTGCTTATTCAGGAAATCGGTCTGCGGCTAGAGTCTGCGGCGTGCACTGGGAAACGAAGAGATAGCAATGCAAATATACAGCGGTGTGGATTCTGTGGGCTCCTGACAGGTATGCAATCACTGTGCTAAGTGCTGAATTCTGGGTTTGAGACGGGAAAGGATGCAGTCCAATTCGGTTCTCCACACCGGTCAGACCACAGAGGAAGCCAGCGGCCACCATCTTGGAGAGCTGATGTCACCATCCCTGTTTTCGACTGATCGAAGCTCATTCAGCTATAGAACAGGTAATTTCAGGATGCCATTCACCTTTGTGTCGCAGACAAATTACTCAGGCTCAGTGCCAAAGAACCTGCAGAAACTCCGTCTTGGAGCCTGCTCCTATTAGAACATACACCAAGCCCAGAGCGGCCGAATTCTGCCTCTCGGAACTGATCTGGCCCAGGGCTAAAGAACCCGCGGAAACTGCTTCTCGTTCCGGGTCTTGCTGAATACTGTGGAGGTAAATATCAACCGAGCCTTCATAGGCAGTGGCAACAGGATTGAGACGCGGCTTGTGAGGGCCGGTCAGGACTCACCCATTGCTTTGGTCACCCAGAAAAGGGAACGAAATGCTGCCTTTCACATGGGATACCAACATGACAAATTTCTGATGTCATCAGAAAGCAGCAGAGGAGATAACTTCATTGATACCAGCAGTGACAGAAACAGTTGGTCTCCTGGTGAAGAAAGTGAGTCACAAACACCCGGGTCTCTCTCACTTTGTCATCAAGCCAGAGGGGCAGAGCAGAGCAGCTGCCCGCACCTGGAACAGACCCAGTGACACACCTGCATGGTAGTCACGTCAACCCAATTGGAGTAGAGGCAGAACAGAGCCGCTACCCGGGCCCAGAACAGGCGCAGCGACCCACAGGTGTGGTAGTCACGTCACCCCAATTGGAGTTGTTGCAGAGCAGAGCCTTCTCCCGTGCCTAGTACAATCCCAGTGGGTCACCGGCATGGTAGTCACATTACCCCAATAGGAGTAGGGGCAGAGCAGAGCCTTTGCCCATGCCCGGAACAGGCCCAGCAACCTGCAGGCATGGTAGTCACGACACACCAATTGGAGTAGGGGCAGAGCAGAGCCACCACCCGCGCCTGCAAGGTAGCAGACCTGCACCTGACCAGAAGAAGAGACCCAGCGGCCTGCTGGCGCGGCAGACACTTTACCCCATTTGGAGTAGGGGCAGAACAGATCAGTAGCCCGTGCTCACAAGGTATCCTGACCTGCGACCAACCGGCAGACCAGGCCCAGCGGCCCACCGGCGTGGTAGTCACGTCACCCCAATTGGGGTAGGGGTAGAGCAGAGCCACCGCCCACGCAAGCAAGGTAGGCAGACCTGCGACCGATCGGCAGAACACCGAAGGGGTCCATGGGCGTGGTAGACACGTCACACCAATTGGAGGAGGGGCAGAGGAGAGCAGCCTCCTGCGCCTGCATGGTAAGCAGACCTGCGACCGATCAGAATAACAGGCCTAGCGGCCCATCAGCGTGGTAGATATATCACCCCAATTGGTGGAACAGCACAGCCACCCCTGCCCCTGCAATGAAGACTTTTCAAATATACAAGAGCAATATAAATATATAGGAGGAAAATTTCAAAATCACAACAGTTTCACCAAGCAGAAAGAAACGCGAGCAGTATGAAAAGAAAAGGAAAAAAGAACCACAAGCAATGCAGGTCAACACAACTTTAGAAGAGGTAATAGCTGCAGCAGATGGAATGTAAGATAAAGAACTCAGGATATACATTCTTCAGATGATCTGAAGTCTCAAGGAAGACATTAGACAGCAAAATCAGACAATGAAAGATCACTTCAACAATGAATTACATAAACAAAACCAAGAAGCAAAAGATCAACTATACAGGGAGATAGAGGTTGTAAAAAATAACAAACAGAAATCCTAGAAATGCAGGAAGCAATAAACCATCTTAAAAACTCAATTGAGAATACTACCATCAGAGTAGAACACTTAGAAGATAGAACATCAGACAATGAAGACAAAGTATTTCAACTTGAAAAGAACATAGACAGCTCAGCCAAACTGTTAAGAAACCATGAACAGAACATCCAAGAAATATGGGATAAAATAAAGAGACCAAACTTAAGAGTCATTGGGATACAGGAAGGTATAGAGGTCCAAACCAAAGGAATGAGCAATCTATTCAATGAAATAATATGAGAAAACTTCCCAGACTTGAAGAATGAGACAGACTCCCAAGTTCTAAAAGCCTACAGGACGCCGAATGTGAAAAATCATAAGAGATCCACACCTAGACACATTATAATGAAGATGCCCAACATACAGAATAAGGAGAGAATTTTAAAATCTACAAGAGAAAGGAAGCAGATTACATTTAGGGGTAAACCAATCAGGATTACAGCTGATCTTTCAACAAAGACTCTGAAAGCTAGAAGATCCTGGAATGACATTTTTCAATCACAGAAAGAAAATGGGTTCCAACCATGTACTGTGTATCCAGCAAAATTAAGCTTCAGGATGGAAGATGAAATTAGAACTTTCCACGATAAACAAAAGTTAAAAGAATTTGTAGCTAGAAAACCATCTCTTCAAAACATCCTTGGCAAAATATTACAGGAAGAGTAATTGGAAAATAATGAAAACCAACAGTGGGAGGTAGGACATTAAAGGGGGGAAATAATCAAAGAGGAAAACAATCCATGTTTAATAACATAAATAAACAAATATGGCTGGAAGAACAACCCTTATCTCAATAATAACTGTAAATGTTAATGGCTTAAACTCACCAATTAACAGACACAGGCCAGTAGAATGGATCACAAAACAAGACCCAATAATATGCTGCCTACCGGAGACGCATTTGATAAGAAAAAGACATACATACACTGAAGGTGAAAGTTTGGAAAAAATCATATCACTCATATGGACTTCGGAAAAAAGCAGGAGTGTCCATACTCATATCAAATAAAATAGATTCAAGCCAAAGTTAATCAAAAGGGATAAAGAGGGACACTACATACTGTTCAAGAGAACCATACACCAGCAAGACATAACAATCATAAATATGTATGCCCCAAACAATGGTGCAGCTATGTTCATCAAACAAACTTTTCTCAAGTTCAAGAGTCTAATAGACCACCATACAATAATCATGGGAGACTTCAACACAGCTCTCTCACCACTGGACAGGTCTTCCAAACAAAAGTTGAAATAGGAAACTATAGAACTCAATAACACAATTAATAACCTAGACTTAATTGACATATATAGAATATACCACACAACATCAAGCAGTTACATTTTTCCTCAGCAGCACATGGATCCTTCTCAAAAATAGATCATATATTATGTCACAGGGCAACTCTTAGACAAATTAAAGGAGTAGAGATAATACCATGCATCTTATCTTATCATAATGGAATGAAACTAAAAATCAATGATAAAAGAAGGAAGGAAAAATCATGCGTCATTTGGAGAATGAACAATAGGTTACTGAATGATCAATGGGTTATAGAAGACATCAAGGAGGAAAATAAAAAATTCTTAGAGAAAAATGAAAACACAGACACAATATATCGGAATCTATGGACACATTGAAAGCAGTTCTAAGAGGAAAATTCATTGCTTGGAGTTCATTCCTTAGAAAAAGAAAAAAACAACAAATAAATGATCTCATACTTCATCTCAAAATCTTAGAAAAACAAGAGCAAACAACAACAAAAGAAGTAGAAGGAAAGAAATAATTAAAATCAGAGCAGAAATCAATGAAATCGAAACAAAAGAAACAATTGAAAAAATTGACAAAACTAAAAGTTGGTTCGTTGAAAAAATAAATAAAATGGACAGACCCCTAGCCATGCTAATTAAGAGGAGAGAGAACTGAAATTACTATCATATGGGATGAAAAAGGCAATATCACAACAGATATTTCAGAAATACAGAAGATAATCAGAAATTACTTTGAATCCTTATACTCCAAAATAATAGAAGATAGTGAAGGCATCGAAATATTTCTTAAGTCATATGATCTGACCAGAGTGAGTTAGGAGGATATAGACAACCTAAACATACCAATATCAATTGAGGAAATAAAAGAAACCATCCAAAGACTACCAACTAAGAAAATCCCAGGACCGTATGGGTATACAGCAGACTTTTACAAAACCTTTAAATATGAACTAATACCAATACTTTTCAAGCTATTTCAGAAAATTGAAAAAGAGGGAGATCTTCCAAATTCATTCTACGAGGCCAATATCACTCTGATTCCTTCACCAGATAGACACTTCAAAGAAAGAAGACTAAAGACCGATATCTCTAATGAACCTAAATGCAAAAATCTTAAATTAAATTCTGGCGAATCAGATACAAAAACATATCAAAAAAATGTGGACCATGATCAAGTAGGATTCATCCCTGGGATGCAAGGAGGGTTCAATATATGAAAATCAATAAGTGTTATTCACCACATCAATAGACTTAAAAATAAAAACCATATTATCATCTAGATAGATGCAGAAAAAGCATTCGACAAAGTACAGCATCCCTTTATGTTCAAAACTCTCGAAAAACTAGGAATAACAGGAACATTCCTCAATATTGTAAAAACAATCTATGCTAAACCGCAGGCTAGCGTCATTCTTAATGGAGAAAAATTGAAGACATTCCCTCCAAAATCTGGAACAAGACAGGGATGCCCGCTCTCACCACTTCTGTTCAATATAGTTCTCAAAAGACTGGCCAGAGCAATTAGACAGATGAAAGAAATTAAAGGCATATAAATAGGAAAAGAATAACTTAAATTATCACTATTGCAGATGACATGATTCTATACCTAGCAGACCCAAAAGGGTCTACAAAGAAACTAATAGAGCTAATAAATGAATTTCAGCAAAGTGGCAGGATATAAAATCAACACGCATAAATCAAATGCATTCCTGTATATCAGCGACAAATCCTCTGAAATGGAAATGAGGACAACCACTCCATTGACAATATCCTAAAAAAAAAATGGGAATCAACCTAACAAAGAGGTGAAAGTCTTATACAATGAAAACTACAGAACCCTAAAGAGAGAAATAGAAGAAGATCTTAGAAGATGTAAAAATATACCCTGTTCATGGATAGGCAGAACTAACATCATCAAAATGGCGATATTACCAAAAGTTCTCTATAGGGTTAATCCAATGCCAATCAAAATCCCAAAGGCATTTCTTGTAGAAATAGAGAAAGCAATCATGAAATTCATATGAAAAAATAAAAGACCCAGAATTGCAAAACAATGCTAAGCAGGAAGTTTGAATCAGTTGGTATTGCGATACCAGACTTCAAACTATACTACAGAGCAATAGTAACAAAAATAGCATGGTACTGGTACCGAAAAAGGCAGGTGGACCAATGGTACAGAATAGAGGACACAGAAACCAATCCACAAAACTACAACTATCTTATATTTCATAAAGGGGCTAAAAGCATCCAATGGAGGAAGGATAGCATCTTCAACAAATGGTGTTGGGAAAACTGAAAATCCATATGTAACAAAATGAAACTGAATCCCTTTCTCTCGCCATGCACAAAAGTTAACTCAAAATGGATCAAGGAGCTTGATATCAAATCAGAGACACACTGTCTGATAGAAGAAAAATTTGGTTACGATGTACATACTGTGGGGTCGGGCTACAGATTCCTCAATAGGACACCCATAGTACAAGAGTTAATAACTAGAATGAACAAATGGGACTTACTCAACTAAAAAAGTTTTTTTCTCAGCAAAAGAAACAATAAGAGAGGTAAATATGGAGCCTACATCCTGGGAAGAAATCTTTACTACTCACACTTCAGATAGAGCCCTAATATCCAGAGTATACAAAGAACTCAAAAAATTAGACAATAAGATAACAAATAACCCAATCAACAAATGGTCCAAGGACCTCAACAGACACTTCTCAGATGAGGACATACAATCAATCAATAAGTACATGAAAAAATGCTCACCATCTCCAGCAGTCAGAGAAATGCAAATCAAAACCACCCTAAGATACCATCTCACTCCAGTAAGATTGGCAGCCATTATAAAGTCAAACAACAAGAAGTGCTGGCAAGGATGTGGGAAAAGAGGTACACTTGTACATTGCTGGTGGGACTGCAAATTGGTGCAGCCAATTGGGAAAGCAGTATGGAGATTTCTTGGAAAGCTGGCAATGGAAGCACCATTTGACCCAGCTATTCCCCTTCTTGGTCTATTCACTAAAGACCTAAAAAGAGCATGCTACAGGGACACTGCTACATCGATGTTCATAGCAGCACAATTCACAACAGCAAGACTGTGGAACCAACTTAGATGCCCTTCAATAGAATAATGGATAAAAAAATGTGGCATTAATACACAATGGATTATTACTCTGCATTGAAAAATGAAAAAATCATAGAATTTGCAGGAAAATGGATGGCATTAGACTGGATTATGCTAAGTGAAGCTACACAATTCCTGTAAAACAAATGCCAAATGTCATCTTTGATATAAGGAGAGTAAGTAAGAACAGATAGGGACAAAGAGCATGACAAGATGATTAACATTAAACAGGGATGAGAGGTGGAAGGGAGGGAGAAGGGAAATTGCATGGAATTGGAAGGAGACCCTCTGGGTTATTCAAAATTACATACAAGAGGAATTGAGGGGAAAGGGAAAAATAATACAAGGGGGAGAAATTTATTACAGTAGAGGGAGTAGAGAGAGAAGTGGGGAGGGGCGGGGAGGCCAGGGGGAATAGTAGAGGATACGAAAGGGAGCAGAATACAACAGACACTAGTATGGCAATATGTGAATCAATGGATGTGTAACTGATGTGATTCTGCAATCTATATACAGGGTAAAAATGGGAGTTCATAACCCACTTGAATCAAAGTGTGAAATATGATATATCAAGAACTATGTAATGTTTTGAACAACCATAAATAAAAATAAAAAAAAAACTATCTTTGGTGCATAATGCACACAATTCTAATATTTCTACAGTAACTGACCCAGTTTAACATCAATGCAAGTAGATTCCTATTGGACATGATGTGTATTTTGACATTCACTTTTATTCAACACTGATACATTACTATTTCATCAGTTTATGCACATAACTGGATATATATTTCATTCACAATTTAGAAAATTTATAGGCATTTGTTTCACTTTCAATCACTTCCTGCTTCAGAACACATGGATTCCTCCATATTTCTTGACTGGTCTTTTCATGAGACTTTTTTCCAAACATATTGTTTTCGATTTCCATAATCACTTTTGAAACAAAACTCACACACACTTCATGATAAACAATAACCCTAAGATTACCATTAGATATATAACTGGTTGGAGTGAATGATTGTATGTCAATATATGATTTCCTATATATTTTCAGATATCAATTCAATCCATTATTTAAAGTGGAACCAGTTATAATATTTATTCACAGTATGGTCTATTCATGCATTATCTCTATATTCATAGACACAGGGTACACCACTTTGTACCCCCAATACTAATTTATATGTCTTCAAATATTGCTCCCAGTAATCGTGGAAGAAATACTCATGTCATATGATCTACATATACATTTGATCACAATATTTTTCTGGGCACAAAATGCAAAAATCACACTTATGATTGTACCAAATACTAAATGGAAAGTGAACATGGATTACTAAAACGATAAATGTCCTGGTTGCTAATGCTTTCAAATGTCATTCCTATTGGTGATGACATATTTGTTTCTTCCTAAGATTATGTATTCAATCTCAACCCTATTGAAAATGTCTAATCCTATCACTCACTGTATAATTGCCTAATTTTGTAAGGTCTGTATTGATATTTTCCTTTCTACATATTTTCCCCAGTTAATCATTGTGACTGACTCTTCACATGTGCTGAAATTTACATTCACTCTATAACCAAAACACTATTGCTACAGAACTTTTGCTCCATGTCCTATACTCACTCTATTTCCTAAACCTACTGACTACCTTCCTAATCCCACCGACTATCTCAATTTGAGTGGATGTTCTCTTCTAAAATCAATCTTTCAAGGTGTAAGGTCCTATGCCATTGATTATCGATTTATCTGAGACATCTTTGCAGAACGTAATTATAAGCTAAGTATCCCAATCAAGGGCCTAATGCCCTTCTGGGCTTCAAATCTTACCTAGATTTCTGTTTCCATACTTATATTTCACCTCTATAATCTTATAAATATCGCAGGTTCCCAATACTATTAATCATCCTTCGCAATGATTCGTAACCCAAATCAAACATGTTATTAACCCTAACCATACACTCTTCCCTCAATCTAACTTTGCAGAAGAGCAGGGACAGAGTTCGTCTTACAATACAGGAATTTAGGGTATCTTCCTCCTGCTGAGAACCTCAAATGTCCATGCAGATTTGATCCCTGGAGAAGATGTAGGCATCTATGAAGGACCTGAGAGAGCAAATGTCATCTTCCATCGCAAACAACCTTTCCAGGATGAAGGGTTGTGTCTGAATAAGCCTCTCTCTTGTTAATGTACACAAGATAGACCAAACCAGGCATGTGTGGAGAGCTGTTCCTGGGTGCCTATGGTTGATATACCATTCTAACTTGTAAAAGTGTCACAGGAAGTAAGGGCAGCCTCCATCTCATAGGACAAAGTGGTTGCCAAGGCAATGACCTCAAAGAATTCCTGGAGGAAGTAATCTCACCTCACTTCCTTGGTGATGGAACTCTCTGAACTTGGAATCCGGGAAGCCAGGCACCCAGAGCCAGTCTCAGTCCCAGTCCCAGTGGTCTTATTTTTTGGATTTACCAAGGACAGAGTCAGTCTTTCTTGGTACCTACTGAGGTGAGGATGAACAAATGTCAGGAAAGCTCTGAAGAGGGGCCTTTCCTGAGACAGCAGGTAGTGGCTCACCGCTGGCTAGTGACAACTTCACAGATTTGGCCAACGAGACCATATCTGACACAGGACAGGCGATTTCATCAGAACATAGTTTGGCCCACCAGTCAGAAGACACTCCCAATAGTCACAGACCTACTTGGGGAAGGAGCTTCCTTTGTGTGTGTGGGTGTGGGTTTGAGATTTTGTCTCATGTTCTGAGAATAGGTAGGAAAGGCGGTTTGTTTGGTTTGGAGTGAACTGTTTCTGGTAAGTCGTTTGACAAGGCCAGTGTTTCTTTGTCTGTGTATCCCACTGTGTCCATGGTTTTAGATATTAGAAAAGAGAATGAATCATTGGATGTGTCCTGTCTAGACTCAACTTGCCCAATTTATGAATGGACTGCGGCTTGACTTATGGGTGGACAACTCCAACAATCTTCCTAAGTTCCTGTTTTCTTCCTGAATTCTGGCCACTCTCCAGAATAGGCTCATGGTTTTTTGTCCACAATATGTACCACCTCCAAGCTCTGTGACATGGCCATGTACTGGATAGCTGAAAGAAATGGGAGCATCTCAGAAAACTCAGATATTAGTTTGACCAGGAAATTCTAAGTGAAGAAACCCTGCTTTGGGCCTTTTGCTCACCAATTGTTCTGATGCCCTGAATGTCAGGAAGGTCTTTGCCTCTGGCCACACCATTGTAGAGCCTAAAGAAACAGTTTTCAAATGGAAATGAAAGGGCATCACCTGTGGCTCTTTGCTTAATTGCTTTGGAAAGGGATGTGTCTGAATCAGCCTTTTGGCCCTGTGTGAGACTGTGGCTTAGATTCTCAGCACCTGATGGATCTAAAGAAGGATCCCATGTGTGCATCCAAAACCAAAATGGACAAAAGAGCAGTCAGTGTGGATGAAGTCTCTCGCATTCCTCTGTAAGGTTCCTGTCATCCATCATGTGAGAATAGTGATAATTTGGTTCAAATGTGTTCCTCAAAACCCTGCAGAGGCTAGCCCATAAGTGCTTGGTTTTTCTCAAGACTCCAATTCACATAAAGAATCTAAAACACACAGTCAGTAGGCCTCAAATTGGAGAAGCAGTGCCATATTAATGGCAGGCCTATTTGATCACTCTTGGTTCACTGGAAGGATGTCCTGGCCACCCTTATTTTAGGCAAATAAGGGGCAAGGGAGGTTATATTGGACACTGTCTTGGGCTGCACCCCTCATGCAAACCTCCAGCCAGAGATTATGATGATTGTGTAAATGGAAGAAGATGAGTGCCATGTGGAAGTGTTTTGGATTTAATTGTGGATATTTGTGTGACAGTTGGAAGACATAACAAGGTCTACCTGGGCTTGAACTCTGGTGTGATTCCCCTTATAGACTGAGTTCAGGAACTGATCTCAGAGAAGTATTGCCATGTATTGTGTTGTGATTTAAGAGGCGATGTATGAGAGTCACCCTTGGAAACTGAGATCTAGCCCCAGAGTGGCTTTCCACAGAGCACTGGGAATTTCAGCCAAGATAACACATGATTTCATTCGAAAGACTTGGCAGCCATAGTTGAGAGTGAAAACACACATGGACCTCATATTGTAGACCTTAATGGGCCTGGCTTAATGTGACCTTTTGGCCATTCTTTGGGAAGCTTTGCCTGTGAGGGTTCTCCAGAGCTTTCATTGAAATAATCTTGCTCACCATTTACTGGTTCCTGAATGAATTGAAACCCACAGTGCCTCCAACTTCATCCTTGAAAAATGTCTAAATAAATACCATGAAATTTTTGTAATTCCCATGACCAGGTGGCACTGGAGAATCTTTGGATGTCTTGTTGCTGATCATGGATGTACCAGACAGTGCCTTGCTTGACTGGGTTTTATGAAAATTGTGTAGAACAGAGGTGCCAGAAAGTTGCAGCCTGCTGAGAAGTGGGCCTAGAGCTGTGGTGGGCAGGAGTGTGATAAAACATCTGTGTTGGAGCAATGTGGATCTTCCATTGACTTCCAAATGGCTTGTGGATTACATGAAGCAGCCAGCAGACCCTTGTAATTAAAGGCATCTTGTTATATGGAGAGGATTCAGGGCAATGTTCAGAATCAGGTTGCTATGGACAAGGATGCAATGTGGCAAGCTTTGAGGGATAGAAGCGTGGTTGATGCGTTCTTCTGCAGACTCTGAACCACCGCACATGGCAGAACTCCCTCCAGCACTGTGTCTCAGTTGAACTCCTTGAATTTCATGAAGCAAATACCAAACTCCCAGTTCAGCAGCAAAAACCCCACAAAAAGTGGAGGAGGACCAAATGGCTTCACAGTCCAACGGGGAGACACTTAGCCCCCAGAGGCCACAGTTTACCTAAAAAGAAGAAAATCAACACTGCTACCTCATGTTCATTGGAAAATAAGATACCATGTCCTCCAAGTCACATAGAGGCAGACCCAGCTTTGATGGTCTCACTACAAAGGAAGCCAATTCTCCTGACAACAACATATTTTTCACGTTCCCAAACTCAGAGGCAGTTGCTCTAAAAGTTTTTAGACCAGCAGAGCTCCATGTTTGTGGAGTGTTTACCCTGTCCCTTACTTTTGGAAACTCCTCTACAACCTCCAAGGTTGTGAACTCCTGAGCATTTTCCATTCCAGATATGTATTCACTGATTTTCTATCTATTCTCCTCTAACTGTGTCTTACTTGGGGTGAAGGTAATTTCAAGGCATTGTTCTGGATGAGAGTGGGAGGATATTTGTGTAGCATATATTTGCATACCAATTGGATTCAATTTCCAATTTTCCTTTTGAAATACTGAATCCCTGACACTAACCCATACATACTAGACTCAGACAACTCATCCTAATATGATAGAGAAAAATAACACAAACCTATAGAAATACAAGCAGTTCATTGGAGGCATGTTGTATAGTTGGACTTGCATTTTGCATTATACAAGGTAGGAGTTATAAATCTAGTCAATGTTTAATAGAAAAAGATCTCCATGTGTTTTTAAAGTTAACAAATATGAGAATTCATGTTTCCCTTTCTCTTTAGCCTATTCACACTTGTATATTTATATGCATATATAGAATCCTACCAGGTATCACACGTACATCTTTGTGAGGTGGCTGACTTGGCAGATACAAATTGTGAGAAGAGATCACTCCTCCTAAATGCTGTTGGAACTGAAAATTCAACCTATAGGGAGCGTCCTAGTAGAACAACATTATACGTAAACTCATGTTCAGTAAAATAAATATTTTTGCATCTGTGGATGATATATATTTACTGATGAATTTCGATTGGCATTTATATTGCTACTTTTTAATGTCTGTGAGTGTTTTGTGTGTGTGTGTGTGTGTGTGTACACTCTCCAGATTTTTCAAAATATGAAATATATGTGTCTAATATAGACTCTCTAAATTCATTTATGTTCATGTATGTGAATTTTTAATCAACTTTTCACAAGATTATTCTCAGAAATATTCATCCACCTGAAATACATATTTGTTTCCTAGTACTGAAAACTAACTTCAGGGAATGATGCATACAAATCCTAATTATTCTACAGTAACTGACCCAGTCTAACATCAATGCAAGTAGATTCCAATGGGACATGATATGTAATTTTTTATTCATTTGTATTCGACACTTTTACATTATTATTTCTTCAGTTTTTGCACATCATAGGATATATATTTCATCCACAAGTTCACAAATTTGTAGGCATTTGTTTCAAATTTAATCACTTTTTGCTTCAGAACACATGTATTGTCAGGGTTTCTTTACTGGTATTTTCATGAGTCTTCTTTCCAAACACATTATTTCCATAGTCACTTTTGAAGCAAAACTCACACACTCTTCATGATAAACCAAAACACGAATATTACCATTAGATGTATAACTGCTTGGAATGAATCATTGTATATCAATATACGATTTCCTGTGATTTTTCAGATGTTAGATCAATTCATTTTTTAAAGTTGAAGAAAGTTATATTATTCATTCACATTACGGTCTATTCATTCTTTATCTCTATATTCATAGACACAGGGTACACCTCTTTGTACCCCCGATTCTAATTTTACATCTTCAATATATTGCTTGCAGAAATGGTGGAAGACATACTCATGTCACCTGATGTACATATACATTTTATCAAAGTAATATTCTGGACAAAAAAATGTAAAGGTCACATTTATGATTGTACCAAAGCCTAAATGTAAAGTGTACATGAATTACTAAAAACATCCATGTCCAGGTTGCCTTATGCTGTCAATTGTCAATCCTATTGGTGACTACATATTTGTTTCTTCCTAATTTATATATTCAATCTCAACCCTGTTGGAAATGTCTAATCCTATCACTCACTTTATACTTTGCCTGATTTCATAATGTTTCTATTGATATCTGCTTTTCAACAAATTTTCCCAAGTTGATCCTAGTGACTGACACTTCATATGTGCTGACATTTACATTCACTCTATAATCGAAACCCTATTGCTAAAGAACTTTTTTTCCAAATCCTATACTCACTCTTCTTTCTAAACCTACCGACTATCTTCCTAATCCTACCGACTATCCCTTTTTGACTGGATGTTCTCTTCTACATTCAATAAAATGTCCTATGCAATTGTATATCGAATTATCTGAGACAATTTTGCAGAGCATAATTCAAAGCTAAGTATCCCAATCAAGGGCCCAATGTCCTTCTGGGCTTCAAATCATACCTAGATTTCTGTTTTCATACTTATATTTCACCTCTATATTCTTGTAAATATCGCAGGTTCCCAATAGCATTATTCATCGCACAGAATGATTCATAACCCAAATCAAACCTGTTATTAACCCTAAACATACTCTGTTCCCTCAATCTCATTTTACAGAAGAGCAGGGACATAGTGGTTTTTACAATACAGGAAACTTGGGGACCTTCCACCTGCTGAGAACTTCAAAGGTCCATGCAGAAATGATACCTGGAGAAGTTGTAGGCAGGTATGAAGGACCTGAGAGAGCAAAAGTAATCTTCCATGGCAAACAACCTGGTCAGGATGAAGGGATATGTACGAATCAGCCTCTCTCTTCTTATTGTAGAGAAGATGGACCAAACCAGGCCTGTGTGGAGAGCTGTTCTTGGGTGCCAATGGTTGATATACCATACTACCTTGTGAAAGTGTCACAGGAAGTAGGGGAAGGCTCCATCTCATGGGACCTTTGGAAGCAAGTGTTAGGACAAAGTCGTTGCCAAGGCAGTGACCTCATTCAGTTCCAAAGAAAGTGACATACCTCATTTCCTTGGTGATGGAACTGTCTGAACTTGGTATCCAAAAAGCCAGGCACCAAGAGGCAGTCCCAGTCCCAGTCCCAGTGGGCTCACTTGTTTGGATTTACCAAGGACAGAGTCAGTTTTCTTGGTACCTAAGGATGTGAGGATGGCCAAATGCCAGGAAAGCTCTGAAGATGGACCTTTCCTGAGAAAGCAGATAGTGGTTCACCACTGGCTCCTGACAACTGCACAGAGTTGGCCAAGGAAACCAGATCTGAGAGAAGACAGACCATTTCAGGGGAACATAGTATGGCCCACCAGTCAGAGGACACTCTGGATAGTCACAGACCTACTTGGGTGAAGGAGGTGCCTTTGTGGGAGTGTGTGTGGGTTTATTGTTTTTTCTCATGTTCTGAGAATAGATGGGAAAGGTGGTTTGGTTTGGAGTGGACAGTTTCTAGTAAGTTGTTTCACAAGGTGAGTGTTTCTATGTCTGTGTATCCCACTGTGTCCATTGTTGTAGACATTGGAAAAGAGAATGCATAATGGATGTGTCCTGTCAAGTGTAAATCTTCTCATATTTCAACCTGCCCAATATATGAATGGAGTGCAGCTTGTCTTGTTGATGTGCAACACCTGCTATCTTTCTAAGTTGCTGTTTTCTTCCTGAATTCTGGCCACTCTCTAGAATAGGCTCATGGATTTGTGTTCAAAATATGTACCACCTCCAACTCTGTGACATGGCCATGTACTGGATAGCTGAAGAGAATTGCGAGCATCTCAGAAAACTCAGATATCAGTGTGACCAGGAAAGTCTCAGTGGAGAAACCCTGCTTTGGGCCTTTTGCTTACTTATTGTTGTTTTTCACTGTATGTCAGGAAGTTCTTTGCCTCAATCCACCCCTTTGTGAAGCCTGAAGTAAACAGTTTTCAAATGGAAATGAATGGCATCACCTGTGGCTCTTTGCTTAATTGCTTTGGGAAGGGATGTGTCTGAATTAGTCTCTTGGCCATGTGTGTGGCTTTGAGTTAGATTCTCAGCACCTGATGCATCTAAAGAATGATCTCATGTGTGCATCCAAAACCATAATGGCAAAAAAATCATTCATTATGGATGAAGTCTCTTGCCTTCCTCTGTTAGGTTCCTGAACTCCATCAAGTGAGAATAGGGATTTTTTGGGTCAAATGAGTTCTTCAATTCCCTGCAGAGGTGCTTGGGTTTTCGAGTAACTCCAAATCACATAAGAAATTGATACCTGAAATCAGTAGGCCTCAAATTGGAGAAACACAGAAGTATTAATGGCAGGCTTATTTGATCACTCCTGTTTCACAGAAACGGTGTCCAGGCCACCCTGACTTTAGGCAAATGAGGAAAAAGCGAGCTGATTTTGGACACTGTCTTGGCTTTTCTCATGACTCCAATTCACATAAAGAATCTAGACCCCACAGTCAGAGAGCCTCAAATTGGATAAGCGGAGCAGTATTAAGGGCAGGCCTATTTGATCACTCCAGGTTCACAGGAAGGGTGCCCAGGCCACGCTGAAGTTAGGCAACAGAGGTGCAAGAAGCTTATTTTGGACATTTTCTTGGGCTGCACAACTCATGGAAAACTCCAGGAAGAGGTTATGATTAGTGTCTATATGGAAGAAGAATAGGGCCATGAGGGAGTATTCTGGTTTTAATGGTTTTCATTTGAGTAGCGGTTGGAAGAGTTGTCTGGGTCCACCTGGACATGAACTCTGGTGTGATTCTCCTTATAGACTGAGTTCTGGAACTGACCTGAGAGAAGTATTGCCATGAATTGGTTTGGGATTTTAGGAGGCCAGGCATGAAGTTGCCATTGGAACCTGAGATCTAGGCACAGGTTGGCTTTCCACAGAACACTGCGAATCTCAGCCAGGATATTACATGATTTTATTCTGAAAAACTTGGCATGCATTATAGAGATTCAAAACCCACATGGACCTCGGTTTATAGACCTCAATTGGCCTCGCTTCATGTGACTTTTTGGCCACTCATTGGGTAGCCTTGCATGTGAGAGTACTCCAGAGCTTTGCCTGAAATTAGTTTCCTAACCCTTTAAGGGTTCCTGAATGAATTGAAACCCACAGTGCCTCCAACTTCATCCATGAAAAATTGCTAGATAATTACCATGAAATTTTTAAAATTCCCATGACCAGATGTCACTGGAGAACCTTTGATGTCCTGTTGATGATCATGAATATACCAGACAGGGCCTTGATTGACTGGGTTTCGTGAAAATGGTGTAGAACAGAGATGCTAGTAAGTAGGAGCCTGGTGAGTAGTGGGCCTAGAGAAGTGTTATGCAAGTGAGTGATAAAACATCTGTGGTGGGGCCATGTGGATCTTCCATTGGCTTCCAAATGGCTTGAGACTGACATGGTGCAGCCATCAAACCCATATACGTAAAGGCATATTTTTATATGGAGAGGTTTTAGGGCAATGTTCAGAATCATGTTGCTATTGTCAAGGGGGCAAGCTTCGTGGGATAGAACCCTGGTTGGTGCATTCTCCTGGAGACCATGCCCACCACAGCTGACAGAACTCCCTTCAGCACTGTCTCCCATTTGAACTCATTGTATTTCATGAAGCAAATACCAAACTCCCAGTGCAGCAGAAAAAAACACGACGATAATTGGAGGATGACCAAGTTGTGTCACAGTCCACACGGGGAGACACTTAGCCCTCAGTGGCCACAGTTTACCTACAAAGAGAGAATTCAGCACTGCTGACTCATTTTTATTGGAAAATAAATAACCATGTCCTCCAGGTCACATAGAAGCAGATCGAGCTTTGATTGTCTCACTACAAATAAAGCTAAAGCTAATGAAAACAACATATATTTTAAGTGCCCAACCTCAAAGGCAGGTTCTCAAAAAGTCTTTAGGCCAGCAGAGCTCCATGTTTGTGGAGTGTTTACCCTGTCCCTTACTTTTGGAAACTCCTCTACCACCTCCAAAGATGTGAAATCTGGAGCATTTTCCATTCCTGATAGGTATTCACAGATTTTCTAACTCTTCTCCTCTAATTGTGTCTTACTTGGGGCGAAGGTAATGTCAAAACATTGTTCTGGAGGAGAGTGGGAAGAATTTTCTGTAGCATATATTTGCATACACATTGGATTCAGTTTTCTATTTTCCATTCAAAATACTGAATCCCTGACTCTAACCCATACCCGACCAGACTCTGACTACTAATTCTAATATGATGGAGAAAACTAAACCAAACAGAATAGAAATACAAGCAGTTCAGAGTAGGCCTGGTGTATTGTTGGACTTGCCTTTTGCATGATACAGAGTTGGAGTTATGAATCTAGTTGATTTGTTGTTGAAATAGTTGTCCATGTATTTTTAAGGTTAACAAATATGTGAATTCCTGTCTCCCTTTCTCTGTATTCTTATATGCACATATAGATTCCTACCTGGTACCACACGTACATTCTTGTGAGGTGGCTGACTTGGCAGATACAAATTGTTAGAAGAGATCACTCCTACTAAACTTGTTGGAATTGGATATTCAACCTATGGGTGAGCTTGCTAGTTGAACAGCATTATACATAAATCCATGTTCAGTAAAATTAATATTTTTAGATCTCTGGATGATGCATATTTTATAATGAATTTTGATTGACATATATATTGCTACTTTTTTGTCTGTGTGTGTGTTTTGAATATATATATATATATATATATATATATATATATATATATATATATACACTCTCCAGATTTTTCAAAATATGAAATATATGTGTCTTATATACACTCCCTAAATTCATTCATGTTTATGTATGTGGATTAATAATCAACTATTCACAAGATTATTCTGAGAAATATTCATCCACCTGAAATTTGCCTAATGATCTCAAATGTCAATCCTATTTGTGACTACATATTTGTTTCTTCCTAAGATTATATATGTAAACTCAACCCTGTTCAAAATATCTAATCCTATCACTCACTTTATACTTTGCCTGTTTTCGTAATGTCTCTATTGATATCTGCTTTCCTACATATTTTCCCCAGTTCATCATTGTTACTGACTCTTCACCTGTGCTGACATTTACATTCACTCTCTAATCGAAACCCTATTGCTAAAGAACTTTTTTTCCAATTCCTATTCTCACCCTTCTTCCTAAAAGTACTGACTATCTTCCTAATGCTATAGACTATCCCTTTTGACTGGATGTTCTCTTCTACATTCAATCATCCAAGTAAATGTGGGGCGAGCTTCAGAGGAGGAGACAACCAACAGACTATCTCATGCAACATCAAAGGGTTTTTTGGGTGTCCAGCATGCTGGGGCTCAGAGATCACTTGAATCGAGCAGATAGCCCTGAGAATAGCTTAAGTAGAGCTTATATACTTTCCCTGGAGAGGGCAGGAAGGGAATTTTATTGATGGGTCAGGGCGAGTGGGTGGTTTGCGTGCAACTGGGTGAGGGAGTACATTCTGCAGTTCGCAGTTGGGGACAGAACATTCTGGGAACAAGATTTGCAAGCATTTCTCAAGATTTCAACAGTGTTTTGTTAAGCATACAGAAAAACAAGAAGTGACAAGTACCTATTTTATTAACCTTTAATTCCCCACTTCTTCTTCTGGCTACTTTTAATCATAAAAATGATCATTGGAGGGTGTCACATTCTATGTCTGCTAGTGGGGTATTACCATAAGTTTAACTGGTCCAATTTGAGCCTGCAGAAAAGAAATTACACGGTTGAGCAAACAGGGTTTTATAGTTAGCAATAATATGAGGATTATTATTGGACCTGCCAGGTTGATAAAAACGTAGTTAACCAGGAGGAGTGTGTGAACCAAGACTCAAGCCACCCTTTTTGGGCCTCTCTCTCTTGTTGATGCTCTTCAAGGTGTCTTTTAAATTTACTCATAGATTTTATTACAACTCCAGTATGGTCAGCATAAAAACAACATTCTTCCCTCAATGCATCACAAAGGCCCCCTTCTCTAATAAAGAGGAGGTCCAACCCTCAACTGTTCTGTAAAACAACTTCAGAAAGAGAGGTTAAAGATTCATGCAAAGCACTGATGGGGGTTTCTAATATCTTAGTTTTGCTCTATTGCTGCTTCTAATTGGGTCATTTGTTGTGTCCCATGGACAATGGCAGTGGCTCCTGTGCCCACCCGTGCAGCAACTCCTATTCATAATAGGATGGCTACAGTGAGCGATACATGTTCCCAGTGGAACCGGTTGTATGCCCCCCCATTTGATCTTCAAACGAACCTGCATCATGATAGAGCACTCTGGGAAACATCTGCACCATTTCAAAATTAATCCCATCTGTTGACCATTTCATGAAAACATAAACAATGTTTAAGTATATAGAATTATGCTGTTGTAGGGACAGACAAGGCAAGGCACCTAAGATAGCACTGAAGACAGGGAAACAGTCCTATTTTGTTGCAACCGGATTCAGAGGGCATTGCTTCTGTTGTAATCAATTAATCCCCTGAAACTCAAGTTTAGGTAGTTTCAGAATTTTCTACCCAGCATATAAGGATGGGGCTCAGAAGTTTACAGTCTGCAGAAGTTCAAAAAAGCAGTATTTGTTTATGATTTTTCCTCTGTTCTGGGCAAGTTAAATTTTCAAGGACACATGGGAGGGGGAGAGCTTTTTATTCCCTTTCTTATTTTCCCCCTGCCAGCTGTTACAACGGAGCCCATTTGGTAATTTCTTTATCTTAGAAATGTAGCCATTTCTGTGAAGCCCCAGCTGAAGGCCAGAGGCCTTGTTCACATATTTTGTGAAAAACAAGTTAGGGGTTGTCTAGCTTAGAAGTACTGAGTTTTTTAGCCAGTGGCCAAGTAGAACAGGGCAATACAAAAAGAGAAAGTTTATCTACATTGAACTCTTTATAGAAACTCTATGCTGAAAGTTCTAAATTCAGCCATGGTGAAGACTTCTGGAGAAGGACATTTAAGACTTTTCTGTGGGCCTGGTACAGAGGGGGAATACGGGGAAGGTGGGGCTGAGAGAAGCTCTGAGGATCTGAGAATGAGGAAAAAGAGAGATGTAAAAGAATAATTGGAAAGGGGTTTGGGAATTTCCTACCAACAAAACTTCAGCAGTAGAACAGGTAGAGCAGAGCAGAAAATGGGAGTGAGTATCCCAAAATTCTGTGAGGGACTTTAAATTTTAGTAACCTGTTTTCAGTGATGACAAAGCAACTTTAATGGCCATTTATATTACATCTTGGATAAGGGTCTGAGAGCTCTCCTCAGCTCGTTTGATCTTTGGGTTAGCTGGAAAGAGGACCTGGTGGGACCCGGTGAGGGCACTGACAGGAGAAGAGAGGAATGAGTCGGTGGAGGGGTACCTCAGTACCTGCTACCTCACTAGTGGGCAATTGTCTGAGAACTGGTGGAGGTTTGGGTTTCTGATCTAGTAATTGGAGGGGAGAAATCAGGTTGCTGAGGTGGGAGTGACAGCAGAGAGTCTGGAGCAGAAGGCTGAGGATAAAAATCTATTGGAGAAGCATAGTTCAGGATGTGAGTGAAGGAGGGAAAAGGCTTCCACATAGGGGAATCTCCTTTCACCCTTTTGAGCACTTGCAGAAGTTAAAAAGGTCACGCAAAATTTGAGGATCTAGAGACACCTCTGGGGGCCATCCTTTTTCTGTTTTCTACTTGGTAATATGGCCAATGCTGTGTACTGAATTTGATGAAGTATTGGGGTTCCATCAGGCAGCCCCTGTATGATCACATCTCCATGAAATACAGAAGAAGTCGGCTTTTCCCCCACACAGCCATTACTGTTTGTGGCTTTGATAGTTTGCTGGGCAAACATAGTAATCTAGGCTAGCCAACCGCATCTGGCTCGTGTGTCCCTACATCCATAATGTTTGTTTCCATTATCTATGGTACGGAAGGGATTTAATGGTATTTTAGTGGGATTTTCTTCATCAGGGATATCCCAATAAAAAAGACCTATGGCCAGCTGACAAATGTCTGGGTGGAGAGATGGCCACCAGGTCCCTAAGGGGGCTGTATGCGAGATAGATTATACTCTTTTCCAGTAGGATTTGTGATCACCCATCGCTGCTTAACAGGCTGATGAGGGTTAGGACTACTTGTGGCCAAGGGGAGAGTATATAACCTTATCCACATGGCGAATACACAATTTGAAACTGTTACCAGTCTTTTATAGTTTCCAGAAAGATTCTGGACAAGGAGCAGGCTTGAGATGAGAGGCATGGATCCAGGAAGTGATTCTGTATACCTTTACCACTGTAGGTGTTATAAGTAGCACCTGGTATGGTCCTTTTCAGCAGGGTTCCTGGGATGACACGTGATGTCATCTTACATACATGAAGTCTCTTATTTGATATGGATGTGGAATCCCCTGGTACACAGTTTGGTAGGCAGTGGCCAGCTATTTTCACAGGTATCACTGAGTTCTTTCAAGAGCTTTAAGTCTGTCAACCAAGAGGGTGTGAAATGGATCCTTAGGTCTTACAGTTGGGCTTAGGACCCTTACTGGACGAGGGCCACCATAGATAATTTCTCAGGGGGTAAGGCTACTCAAAGAAACAGAAGGATTTTTTCTTGCATGAAACATTGCATAAGTCAGGAGCATAGTCCAATCTTTTATGCTGGTCTCTAAGCTTAATTTCGTTAAGGTCTCTTTAATTGTTCTATTCATTCTTTCTACTTGTCCTGAACTCTGGGGTCTATAAGCACAATATAACTTCCAATTAATCCCCAGGTTCCTGGCTAACCCCTGACTTACCTGGGCCATGAACATCAGTCCATTATCAGATCCTATTACCGGCTTAGCTTCCTCCAATGGTAGAGAGGCTTATCAGAAGCAGGGGAATCACTTAGAGTGTGTTGTGTGTTAGGGGACGAGGGCAGTGGATAAGGAGGGGAAGAAGAGTCCAGTAGAGTCAAATCTTGTGACTCAGGGAGAACAGAGGGTGGAGGAGGTGGAAGAGGTGAGGTTTTGAGAGATCATGTGGGAAGGAGTATGAGCAGAGGCATGGGCAAGGAAAGGCTTCACCCATGGAGGAGGAGATTTGCAGAGGTCGGCAAAGTTAAGATATATGGCTGTTGATCAGGATGGCTATGTGGCCCTGGCTGAAAGACAATATCTCTGACTTTTTAAATTAGTGGGAAGTAGAAAGATATTTCTAGGTGCCATACGACTCCAAAATGGGCCATTCTGAAGCACAGAGAGTCTGCCAGGTCTAGCGTTTTACTAAAAAAAGAAAGATACTGAGCCCTTAAGCGGACTTTGGTTCAGTGATCAAGGGTCAGGGACAGAGGCATTGAAGTGCTCTGTCCCATAATGAAAGGTACACAAACAGTAAAAGCAAAGTCACATGACACAGATAAGACAAGACCATGAAGACAGGCAATGGACATCCAACACTGAGACCAGGAATGCGTAGCCGGCAAAACCCGATAGGATGGCAATACCTAATCTAAAACAAAATATCACTGAGTGGATGAAGCAATTGTTCCTTGATTCTCCGAGTCCTCTGCGGGGTCCCCATGGAGGTGCCCTATGTCTCTGTGACACGTCTCTCAGCCACCGTCGGAGAGACCCCAGGCTCTTCATCGCCAGCAATTTTGCCAAGCCCTAACATGACACCTGAAACCAGAAAGAGGCGCCTTACTTGCTCTGAGAGGAGCCCGTTGGGGGTCTCTCATCCGCCACTACCAGAACTCGGTGGAACCTCAATATGTAAAGGTCAGGCGAGTGTCGGAGGAAGAGACTACCAAGAGACTGTCTCATGCAACAGCAAAGGGTTTTTTTTGGGTCCAGCTTGCTGGGGCTCACAGCTAACTTAAATAGATCAGAGAGCTCTGAGAACAGCTTATGCAGAGGTTACATACATTTCTTGGAGAGGGAAGGGAGGGAAGTTTACTGATGTGTAAGGGTGAGTGGGCGGTTCGCGTGACACCGAGTGAGGCAGTACATTCTGCAGTTTGGCAGTTGGGAACAGTACATTCTAGAACAAGATTAGCAAACATTTCTCAAGATTTCAACAGTGTTTTGTTAAGCATACAGAAAAACAGGAAATTACAAGTACCTATTTTATTAACCTTTCACTACCGACTATCCCTTTTTGACTGGATGTTCCTTCTACATTAATTCATGCAAGGTACAAGGACCTATGCCATTGTATATCGATTTATCTGAGACATCTCTGCAGAACGTAATTCAATGCTGCGTATTCCAATCAAGGGCCCAATGCCCTTCTGGCCTTCAAATCATACTTAGATTTCTTTTTTCATACATATATTACACCTATATATTCTTATACACATAGCAAGTTCCCAATACCATTATTCATCCAGCACAATGATTTCTAACCCAAATCAAACATGTTTTTAACCATAATCATACACTGTTCCCTCAATCTAACTTTATAGAAGAGCAGGGAAAGAGTTGATTTTACAATAAAGAAATGTAGGGAAACTTCCACCTGCTGAGAACCTCAAAGGACCATGCAGAAATGATCCCTGGAGAAGATGTAGGCAGCTATGAAGGACCTGAGAGACCAAAAGTCATCTTCCATGGCAAACAACCCGGTCAGGATAAAAGGTTGTGTCTGAATCAGATTCTCTTCTTAATGTAGAGAACATGGACCAAAACAGGCCTGTGTGGAGATCTCTTCCTGGGTGCCTATGGTTGATATACCATTTTAACTTGTGAAAGTGTCACAGGAAGTAGGGGCAGCCTCAATCTCATGGGACCCTTGGAAGCAACAGTTAAGACAAAGTGGTTGCCAAGACAGGGACCTCATTCAGTTCAGGAAGGAAATGACCTCACCTCACTTCCTTGGTGATGGAACTTTCTGAACTTTGGATCCAGGAAGCCAGGCACACAGAGCCAGTCCCAGTCCCCATCCCTGTGGTCTCACTTATTTGAATTTACCAAGGACAGTCAGTCTTTCTTGGTACCTTCAGACGTGAGAAGAACAAACGCCAGGAAAGCTCGGAAGCGTTGCTTTTCTTGAGAAAGCAGTTAGTGGCTCACCGTTGGCTCCTGAGAAGTTCACAGAGTTTGCCAAGGAGACCAGATCTGAGACAGGACAGGTTATTTTGGGGGAACATATTATGGCCTACAAGTCAGAGGACACTCCGGATAGTCAAAGACCTACTTGGGGGAAGAAGGTGCCTTTGTGGGTGTGGTTGTGGGTTTGTGGTTTTGTCTCATTTTCTGAGAATAGGTAGGAAAGTCAGTTTGTTTCGTTGGAAGTGGACTGTTTCTAGTAAGTCGTTTAACATGGCGAGTGTTTCTCTGTCTGTGTATCTCACTGTGTCCGTGGTTGTAGACATTAGAAAAGAGAATTCATGAATGGATGTGTCTTGTCTAGTAGAAAGCTTCTCAGCATTCATATTGCCCCATTTATGAATGGACTGTAGCTTGCCTTATTGATGTGCAACACCTGCTATCTTCCTAAGTTCCTGTTTTCTTCCTGAATTCCGGCCAATCTCAAGAATAGGCCTATGGTTTTGTGTCCAAGATATTTACAACCTCAAAGCTCTGTGACATAACAATGTACTGGATAGCTGTAGGGAATGGGGAGCATCTCAGAAAACTCAGATATCAGTGTGACCAGGAAAGTCTCAGTGGAGAAACCCTGCTTTGGGCCTTTTGCTTACCAATTGTTCTGTTGCCCTGAATGTCAGGAAGGTCTTTGCCTCTGGCCACCCCTTTGTGAAGCCTGAAGAAAACAGTTTTCAAAAGGAAATGATTGGGCATACCTGTGGCTCTTTTCTTAAGTGCTTTGAAAAGGGATGTGTCTGAATCAGCCCCCTGGCCCTGTGTGTGGCTGTGACTTAGATTCTCAGCACCTGATGGATCTAAAGAAAGTTCCCATGTTTGCATCCAAATAAAAAATGGCCAAAAGAGCAGTCATTGGGATGAAGTCTCTTGACTTCCTCTGTAAGGTTCCTGAACTCCATCAAGTGAAAATAGGGATCCTTTGGGTCAAATGAGTTCTTCAAAACCTGCAGAGGCTAGCCCATAGGTGTTTGGTTTTATCATGACTAAAATTCACATAAAGAATCTAAACCCCACAGTCAGTAGGCCTCAAATTGGAGAATTGGAGTGGTATTAATGGCAGGCCTATTTGATCACTCCTGGTTCACAGGATGGGTGTCCAGGCCACCTTGACTTTAGGCAAATGAGGGTCAAAGGAGCTTATTTTGGACACTGTCTTGGTCTGTGCCCCTCATTTAAACATACAGTCAAATTATGATGAGTGTCAATATGGAAGAAGATGAGGGCCATGTGGGAGTGTTCTTGTTTTAATTGTGGTAATTTGTGTGGTAGTTGGAAGAGATGACTGGGATCACCTGGGCTTGAACTCTGGTGTGATTCCCCTTAAAGAATGAGTTCTGGATCTGACCACAGAGAAGTATTGCCGTGAATTCTCTTGGGATTTTACTAGGCCACGCATGAGAATCGCCTTTGGAATCTGAGATCTAGGCCCAGGATGGCTTTCCACGGAGCTCGGGGATTCTGAGCCAGGATATCACATGATTTACTTCTTGAAGACTTGGCAGCCCTAGTTGAGAGTCCAAACACATATGGACCTCACATTGTAGACCACAATGTGTCTGGATTCATGTGACCTTTTTGCCAGTCTTTTGGAAGGCTTTTCTGTGAGTGTTCTCCAGAGCTTTCATTGAAAAGAGCTTCCTCACCATTTAATGGTTCCTGAATTAATTGAAACCCACAGTGCCTCTAACTTCATTTTTGAAATATGACTAGATTAATACCATGAAATTTTTGAAATCCCCATGACCAGGTGGCACTGGATAAACTTTGGATTTCCTGTTGCTGATCATGAGTGTACCAAAGAGTGCCTTGATTGACTGGGTTTCGTGAAAATGGTGTAGAACAGAGATGCCAGTAATTTGGAGCCTGCTGAGTAGTGGGCGTAGAGAAGTGGACTGTAGTTGTGTAAATAAATATTTTTGGTAGGACCACCTGGATCTTCCATTGGCTTTGAAAGATTTGCGACTGACATGGTGCAGGCAGCAGACCTTTATATGTAAAGGCATCTTGTCATATGGAGAGGTTTCAGGGCAATGTTCAGAATCAGGATGCTATAGTCAAGGGGAAAGCTATGTAGGATAGAAGCCTGGTTCGTACATTCTCTTCGCGACCCTGAACAACCACACATGACAGAACTCCTCCAGCATTTTTATCCCAGTTGAACTCCTTGTATTTCGTGAAGCAAGTACCAAACTCCCAGTGCAGCAGTAGGAAACACCCTGGAAAGTGGAGGATCACCAAATGGCTTCACAGTCCACATGGGAGACACTTCAGCCCAGTGGCCTCAGTTTACCTACAAAGAGAGAATTCAGCACCGCTGCCTCATGATCATTGGAAAATAAGAAACCATGTTCTCCAGGTAACATAGATGCAGACCCAGATTTCATGGTGTCACTACAAACGAAGCTAAATCTCCTGACAATTACATATATTTCTTGTTCCCAACCTCAGAGGAAGTTTCTCAAGAAGTCTTTAGGCCAGCACAGCTCCATGTTTCTGGATTGTTTACCCTCTCCCTTACTTTTGGAAACTGTTCTATCACCTCCAGTGTTGTGAACTCCTGAGCATTTTCCATTCCACATAAATTCACAGATTTTCTAACTCCTCTCCTCTAATTGTGTCTTACTTTTAGCGATGGTTATGTCAAGGCATTGTTCTGGATGAGAGAGGGAAGATTTATGTGTATCACATTTTTGCATACACATTAGATTAATTTTCCTTTTTTCCATTTGAAATACTGAATCCCTGACACTAACCCATACCCTACTAGACTCTGACTACTAATCCTAATATCATGGAGAGAAAGAAACCTAACCGAATAGAAATACAGGCCTTTCATAGGAAGCATGGTGTATACTTCTATTTGCCTTCTGCATTATCAAGAGTATGTGTTTTAAATCTAGTCAACTTTTCATTGTAATATTTCTCCATGATTTTTTTAAAATTATCACATATATAAATTCCTGTCTCCCTTTCTCTGTATCCTATTCAGCACATGTATTTTTTTATGCATATATATAATATCCTACCTGGTATCACACGGACATTCTTTTGAGCTCCCTGACTTTGGAATATAAAATTGTGAGAACAGATGACTCTCCCTAAATAATGATGGAACTGAAAATTCAACCTATGGGTGAGCTTCCTAGTGAAAAACACTATACATAAATCCATGTTCAGTAAAATGAATATTTTTGGATATGTGGATGAATTATATTTCATGATGAATTTCGATTGGCATATATATTGCTAAATATTAATGTGTGTGTGTGTGTGTGTGTATGTGTGCATGTGTGTGTGTGTGTGTGTGTGTGTGTGTTTGTGTATTGTTTTTAAATCTGGAAAAAATAAATATATATATATATATATATATATATATTTTTTTTTTTTTCTCCAGATTTTAAAAAAATATGAAAAATATGTGTCTTATTATACACTCCCTAAATTCATTTATATTCATGTATGTGGGTTCAAAATCCAATCTTTACAAGATTATTTTCAGCAATATTTATATTCCTGTAATACATATTTGTTTCCTACAACTGAAAACTAAGTTCAGTAGGTGGTGCATACAAATCCTAATATTTCTACATTACCTGACCCAGTTTAACATCAATGCAAGTAGATTGCTATGGGACATGATGTGTATTTTGAAGTTCATTTTTATTCAACACTGGTATATTACTATTTTATCTGTTTATGGACATCATAGGATATATTTTTTCATCCACAACTTCACAAAATTATAGGCATTTGGTTCACATTCATTTACTTACTACTTAAGAACACATGTATTCCTCCATGTTTCTTTACTGGTCTTTTCACTAGACTTCTTTCTAAACACATTATTTTTGATTCCATAATCATTTTTGAAGCAATACTCACCCTTCACGATAAACCGTAACCCTAATATTACCATTACATATATAACTGGTTGGAATGATTGTATATATATCAATATAAGATTTCCAATATATTTTCAGATGCAAACTCAATCCATTACTTAAAGTTGGAACTAGTTACATACTTTATCACAATATGGTCTATTCATGCAACATCTCAATAATCATCAACACAAGGTACACCTATTTGTATCACCAGTACTAATTTATAAGTTTCCAGAATATTACTCCCCATAATGGTGGAAGAAATACTCATGTCACCTTATCTACATATACAATTTATCACGGTAGTATTCTGGACACAAAATGCAAAGGTCACACATATGATTGTACCAAAGCCTAAATGGAAAGTGACCATGGATTACTAAAAACATCCATGTCCAGGGTGCCTAATGCTCTCAAATGTCAATCCTATTGATTATTACATATTTGTTTCTTCCTAAGATTAAATATTCAACCTCAAGCCTGTTGAAAATGTCTAATCCTATCACTCACTTTATACTTTGCCTGATTTCCTAATCTTTCTATTGATATCTGCTTTCCTACATATTTTTCCCAGTTCATCATTGTGACTGTCTCTTCACATGTGCTGACATTTACATTCACTCTCTAACTGAAACCCTATTGCTAAAGAACTTTTGGTCCAACTCCTAGAGTCACTCTTCTTCCTAAACCTACTGACTATCTTCCTAATCCTACAGACTATCCCTTTTTGACTGGATGTTCTCTTCTACATTCAATCATCTGAGGTACACGGTCCTATGCCATTGTATATCGATTTATCTGAGACCTCGGTGCAGAACATAATTCAAGCTAAGTATACCAATCAAGGGTTCTGTTGCCCTGAATGTCAGGAAGGTCTTTGCCTCAGGCCACCCCTTTGTCATGCCTGATGAAAAAATTTTCAAATGGAAATAAATGGACATCACCTGTGGCTCTTTGCTTAATTGCTTTGGAAAGGGATTTGTCTGAATCTGCCTCTTGGCCCTGTGTGAGGCTGTGGCTTAGATTCTCAGCACCTAATGGATCTAAAGAAAGATCCCATGTGTGCATTCAAAACCAAAATGGCAAAAAGAGCAGTCATTGTGGATGAAGATTCTTGCCTTTCTCTGTTAGGTTCCTGACCCCCTTCAAGTGAGAATAGGGATCCTCTTTGTCAAATGAATTCTTCAATGCTCTGCAGATATGCTTGGGTTTTCTCATGACTCCAAATCACATAAAAAATCTATACCTGACATTCAGTAAGCCTCAAATTATAGAAACAGAGCGGAATTAATGGCAGGCCTTTTTGATCACTCCTGGTTCACAGGAAGGGTGTCCAGGCCACCCTGACTTTAGGGAAATTAGAGGCAAGGGAGCTTATTCTGGAAACTGTCTTTGGTTGCGACCCTCATGAAAACTTCCATCCAGAACTTTTGATGAGGGTCTTTATGGACGAAGATGAGGGCCATGTGGGAGTTTTTTTGTTCTAATTGTGGTCATTTGTGTGGGGGTTGGAAGAGATGACTTGGTCCACCTGGGCTTGAACTCTGGTGTGATTTCCCTTAGAGCCTGAGTTCTGGAACGTACCTCATAGAAGTATTGAAATGAATTGTGTTGGTTTTTAGGAGGCCACACATGAATGTCACCCTTTGAAACTGAGATCTAGGCCCAAGGTGGCTTTCCACAGAGCAATGGGAATCTCAGCCAGGAAATCACATGATTTTATTCTGAAAGACTTTGCAGCCATTGTTGGCCCTCAGAAGCAAGAAGGAGTGGCCATACTCATATCGATTAAAATCAACTTAAAACCTAAGTTAATCAAAAGTGATAAAAAAGGACACTATATACTGTTAAAAGGCACCATTAACCAACAAGACATAACAATTATCAATTTGTATGCATCAAACAATGGTGGTGCAAAGTCATAAAACAAACTCTCCTCAACTTCAAGAGTCATATAGGCTATAACACAATAATTACGGGTGACTTCAGCACACAACTCTCGCCATTGGACAGATCCTCTAGAGAAAATCTGAATTAAGAAACTGTAGAACATAATAGAACAATCAATAACCTAGACTTAACCAACATATATAGAATATATCAAACATCATAAAGTGGATACATGTTCTTCTCAGCAGCACATTGGTCCTACTCAAATATAGACCATATATTATGCCATATGGAAACTCTTAGTAAATATAAAAGTATGGAGATAATACCATGCACCATATGTGATCATAATGGAATGAAACTTGAAATTAATGATTGAAGAAGGAAGGAAAAATTCTACATCACATGGAAAATGAACAATATGTTACTGAATGATCAATGGGTTACAGAAGACATAAAGGAGGAGATAAAAAATTTCTTAGAGACAAATGACAATACAGACAAAACATACCGGATTCCATGGAAAACAATGAAAGCAGTTTTAAGAGGGAAAATCATTTCTTGGAATTCTTTCCTCAAAAAAAAAAAAGAAAAAAACAACAAATAAATGATCTCACACTACATCTCAAAAACCTAGAAAAAAAAAGCAAAACAACAAATGTAGTAGAAGACAAGAAATAATTAAAATTAGAGGAGAAATCAACAAAATTGAAACAAAAAAATTGAAAAAATAAAAGTTGGTTCTTTGAAAATAAATTAAATCGACAGGGCCTTAGCCATGCTAATGAAGAGAAGTAGAGAGAGAACTCAAATTACTAACATATGGGATAAAAAAGGCAACATCACAACAGACACTACAGAAATTCAGATGATAATTAGAAAGTATTTTGAAACCCCATATTCCAATAAAACAGAAGATAATGAAGATATTGATAAATTTCTTATGTCATATAATCTGAAAGTTTGAGTCCGGAAGACTCACACAATTTAAATAGACCAATAACAAAGGAAGAAATAGAAGAAACCTTCAAAAGACTACCAACCAAAAAAAGCCCTGGACCAGATGGTTATACAGCAGAGTTCTACAAAACGTTCAAAGATGAATTAATACCAATTCTTTTCAAGCTATTTCAAAAAATAGAAAAAGAAGGAGTTCTTCCAAATTCATTCTATGAGGCCAACATCACCCTGATCCCAAAACCAGACAAAGACACTTCAAAGAAAGAAAACTACAGACCAATATCTCTAATAAACTTGGATGCAAAAATTCTCAATAAAATCCTGGCAAATAAAAAACAAAAGCATATAAAAAAATTGTGCTTCATGATCAAGAGGGATTCATCCCAGGGATGCAAGGCTGGTTCAATATACGGAAGTCAATAAATGTAATCAATCACATCAATAGACTTAAAGAGAAGAACCATATGATCATCTCGATAGATGCAAAAAAAGCATTCTACAAAGCACAGCATCCCTTTTTCTTTAAAACACTATAAAACACTAGGAATAACAGGAACTTACCTCAACATGGTAATAGCTATATATGCTAAACCTCAGGCTAGCATCATCCTAAATGGAGAAAAACTGAAGGCATTCCCTCTAAAATTTGCAACAAGACAGGGATGCCCTCTATCACCACTTCTATTTAATTTAGTTCTTGAAATACTATCCAGAGCAATGATACAGACAAAGGAAATTAAAGGCATAAAAATAGGAAAAGAAGAACTTAAATTATCGCTATTTGTGGATGACATGATAATATATTTAACAGACCCAAAAGGGTCTACAAAGAAACTGCTAGAGTTAATAAATGGATTCAGCAAATGGGCAGGATATAAAATCAAACGCATAAATCAAAGGCATTCCTGTATATCAGCAACAAAACTTCTGAAATGGAAATGAGGAAAACCACTCCATTTACAGTATACTCAAAGAAAATAAAAAACTTGGGAATCAACCTAACCAAAGAGGTGAAAGATTTATACAATGAAAACTACAGAACCCTAAAGAGAGAGATAGAAGAAGATGTTAGAGGATGGAAAAATATGCCCTGTACATGGATAGGCAGAAATAACATCATCAAAATGGCGATATTACCCAAAGTTCTCTACAGGTTTAATGCAATGCCAATCAAAAACCCAATGGCATTTCTTGTAGAAATAGATAAAGTAATCATGAATTTCATATGGAACAACAAAAGACCCAGAATAGCGAAAGCAATTCTAAGCAGGAAGTGTGAATCCAGAGTTCAAACTGTACTACAAAGCAATAGTAACAAAAACAGTGTGGTACTGGTATCAAAACAGGCAGATGGACCAATGGTACAGAATAGAGGACACAGAGACATATCCACAAAATTACAACTTTCTTATATTTGAAAAGGGGCCTAAAAGCATGCAATGTAAGAAGGATAGCATCTTCAACAAATGGTGCAGGGACAATTGGAAATTCATATGCAACAAAATGAAACGGAATCCCTTTCTCTCACAATGCATAAAAGTTAACTCAAAATGGATCAAGGAGCCAGATATAAAATCAGAGACACTGCGTCTGATAGAAGAAAAAGTTGGCTACGATGTACATACTGTGGGGTTGGGCTCCAAATTCCTTAATAGGACACCCATAGCCCAAGAGTTCATAAAAAGAATAAACAAATGGGACTTACTTAATCTAAAAAAGTTTTTTCTCAGCAAGAGAAACAATAAGAGAGTTAAATAGAGAGCCTACATCCTGGGAACAAATTTTTACCCCTTACACTTCAGATAGAGCCCTAATATCTAGAATATACAAAGAACTCAAAACAATTAAACAATGAGATAACAAATAACCCAATCAACAATGGGCCAAGGATCTTAACAGACACTTCACAGAGGAGGACATACAATCAATCAACAAGTACATGAAAAAATGCTCACCATCTGTAGCAGTCAGAGAAATGCAATCAAAACCACCCTAAGATACCATCTCACTCCAGTAAGATTGGCAGCCATTATGAAGTCGAACAACAATAAGTGTTGGTGAGGATGTGGGGTAAAGGGTACACTTGTACACTGCTTGTGGGCCTGCAAATTGGAGAGTCCAATATGGAAAGCAGTATGGAGATTCCTGGGAAAGCTGGGAATGGAACCACCATTTGACCGAGATATCGCCCTTCTCAGACTCTTCCCTGAGGATCTTAATAGAGAGCAGTATAAGGATACTGCCACATCGATGATCATAGCGGCACAATTCACAATAACTAGACTGTGGAACCAAACTAGATGCCCTTCAATAGACGAATGGATAATAAAAATGTGGCATCTATACACAATGGAGTATTACACAGCACTGAAAATGACAAAATCATAGAATTTGCAGGGAAATGAATGGCATTAGAATAGATTATGCTAAGCGAAGCTATCCAATCCTTAAAAAACAAATGCCAAATGTTTCCTTTTATATAGAGAGAGCAAATAAGAACAGAACAGGGAGGAAGAACATGAGAAAATATTAAAACTAAACAGAGATGAGTTGGGGGAGAGAAAGGGAGAGAGAAGGAAAATTATATGGAAATGGTAGGAGACTACTCAATGTTACACAAAATTACATATAAGAGGTTGTGAGGCTAAAGAGGGGAAAACAAGGGAGAGAATTAAACAACAGCAGATGAGGTAGAGAGGGAAGATGGGAGGGGAGGGGGAATAGTAGGGGATAGGAAAGGTAGCAGAATTCAACAATAACTAGTATGCTATTATGTAAAAACGTGAGTGTATAACTGATGTGATTCTGCGATTTGTATTTGGGGTAAAAATGGGAGTTCATAACCCAATTAAGTCAAATGTATGAAAGATGATATATCATGAGCTTTATAATGTTTTGAACAACCAAAAAAAAAAGAATTGAATTTCCAATATTTGAGTCATATAACAACTTTATTTTTTAATAAAATTGTCTTTTATTTGTTATCTTACTTGCTGGTATCTGCCTTTCAGTTTTAAAAAACTATGTGCTTTAGCCATTCATCCATGTAGTATGTAACAGAAAATTTTGAGTGTCTCCATATAACCAGATTGGCAAGGCATCAAGGTTTCCTTCACAAACAAGGTGAAGGCTTTGCCATTAGAAATTTAATATTCTGCAAAACAATTTTTTTAACTTTCCAATTAAATTTCCAAAAAAAATTAGAAAAAAAAAAGAATCTAAACCCCACAGTAAGAAGGCCTCAAAGTGGAGAAGTGGAGCATTTACGGCAGGCCTATTTGATCACTGCTGGTTCACAGGAAGCGTGTCCAATCAACCCTGATGTTAGGCAAATGAGGGGCAAGGGAGCTTATTTTGGGCACTGGTTTGGATGTGCCCCTCATGGAAAACTCCATCCAGAGGTTATGATGTTTGTTTATATGGAAGAAGATGAGGGCCATGTGGGAGTGTTTTGGTTTTAATTGTGGTCATTTGTGTGGTAGTTGGAAGAGATGACTGGGTCCACCTGGGCTTGAACTCTGGTGTGATTCCCCTTAGAGAATGAGATTTGGAACTGACTTCAGAGAAGTATTGCCATGAATGTTGTTGGGATTTCAGGAGGCCACGCATGAGAGTCGCCCTTGGAAACTGAGATCTTGGCCCATAGAGGCTTTCCAGAGAGCACTGGGAATCTCAGCTAGGATATCACAGGTTTTATTCTGAAAGACCTGGCAGCCATCGTTGAGAGTCAAAACACACATGGACCTCACATTGGAGACCTCAATGGGCCTTGCTTCATGTGACAATTTGGCCACTCTTTGGGAAGCCTTGCTTGTGAGAGATCTCCAGATCCTTCATTAAAATGAGCTTCCTCAACATTTAATGGATCCTGAATGAATTGAAACCCACAGTACCAACAACTTCATCTGTGAAAAATAGTTAGATAAATACCATGAATTTTTAGAAATTCTCATGACCAGGTGGCACTGGAGAACCTTTGGATGTCCTGTTGCTCATCATGAGTATACCAGACAGTGCCTTGATTGACTAGGTATCATGAAAATGGTGTAGAACAGAGATGCCAGTAAGTTGGAGCCTGATATGTAGTGGGCCTAGAGCAGTGGTGTGCAGGTGTGTGATAAAACATCTGTGGTGGGGCCTGTGGATCTGCCATTGACTTTCAAATGCCTTGACACAGACACGGTGCAGCCAGCAGACCCTTCTATATAAAGGCATCTTGTTATATGGAGATTTTTCACGGCAATGTTTAGAATCAGGTTGCTATGGTCAAGGGGCAAGCTATGTGGGATAGAAGCCTAGTTGGTGCATTCTCATGCAGACACTGACCCACCACACGTGACAGAACTCCCTCCAGCACTGTGTCCCACTTGAACTCCTTGTATTTCGTGAAGCAAATACCAAACTCCAAGTGCAGCAGCAAGAAACACAATGAAAAGTCGAGGATGACCAAATGGCTTCACAGTCCACATGGGGTGACACTTAGCCCCCGTGGCCACAATTTAGCTACAAAGAGAGAATTTAGCACTGCTGCCTCATGTTCATTGGAAAATAAGAAACCATGTCCTCCTGGTCACATAGATGCAGACCTAGCTTTGATGGTCTCACTACATCGGAAGTTAAAGCTCCTGAAAACAACATATATTTCAAGTGCCCAAGCTCAGAGGCAATTTCTCAAGAAGTGTTTAGGCCAGCAGATCTCCATGTTTGTGGAGTGTTTACCATGTCACTTACTTTTGGAAACTGCTCTATCAACTCCAAGGTTGTGAACTCCTGAGCATTTTCCATTCTAAATATATATTCACAGATTTTCTAACTCTTCTCCTCTAATTCTGACTTACTTGGGGCAAAGGGAATGTCAAGTCATTGTTCTGGATGAGAGAGGGAAGATTGTTTTGTAGCACATATTTGCATACACATTGGATTCATTTTCCAATTTTCTGTTTGAAATACTGAATCCCTGACACTAACCCATACCCTACTAAACTCTGACTACTAATCCTAATATAATGGAGAAAAATAACCCAAACAGAATAGAAATACAAGCATTTCAGAAGAAGCATGGTGTATAGTTGGAATTACCTTTTGCATGATATAAGGTAGGAGTTATAAATCTAGTCAATTATTTGTTGAAATAATTTTCCATGTGTTTTTAAAGTTAAGAAAAATGTGAATTCCTGTCTCCCTTTCTCTGTAGCCTATTAAGCAAATGTATTTTTATATGCACAAATAGAATCCTACCTGGTTTCACATATACATTCTTGTGAGGTGGCTGACTTGGCAGATACAAATTGTGAGAAGAGATCACTCCTCCTAAACGCTGTTTTAACTGAAAATTCAACCCATGGGTGAGCTTCCTAGATGAACAACACTATACACATATTCATGTTCAGTAAAATGAATATTTTGGGATATGCGGATGAGTTATTTTTCATGATGAATTTCAATTGGCATATATATTGCTACATTATAATGTGTGTGTTTGTGTGTCTATATATACATTATATATATATATATATATATATATATATATATATATATATATATATATATTCTCCAGATTTACCAAAATATGAAATATATGTGTCTTCTTATACACCGCCTGAATTCATTCATATTCATATATGTGGATTTATAATCAACTTTTAAAAAGTTTATTCTCAGAAATATGCATCCACTGAAATAAATATTTGTTTCCTAGTACTGAAAACTAACTTCAGGGAAGGCTGCTTACAAATCCTAATATTTCTACAGTAACTGACCAAGTTTAAGATCAATGCAAGTAGATTCCTATTGGATATGATGTGTTTATTAAAGTTCATTTTAATCAAACCTGGTACGTTATTATTTCTTCAGTTTATAGACATCATAAATTATATCCTTTCATTCACAAGTTCACAAATTTATAAACATTTGGTTCACTTTCAATCACTTCCTCCTTCAGAACACTTATATTTCTCCATGTTTCTTGACTGGTCTTTTCACTAGACTTCTTTCTAAAGACATTATTTTCGATTCCATAATCATTTTTGAAGCAAAACTCACACACTATTTATGATAAACGGTAACCCTAATATAACCATTAGATATATAAGTGGTTGGAATGAATGTATGTATATCAATAAATGATTTCCTCTATTTTTTCAGATATCAATACAATCCATTATTTAAATTTGGAACCAGTCATATAATTTATTCACAGTATGGTCTATTAATGCATCATCTCTATATTCATCAACACAGGGTAAGCCGATTAGTATCCCCAGTACTAATTTATATCTTTTCAAAATATTTCCCCAAGAAATGGTGGAAGAAATACTCATGTCACCTGATCTTCATATACATATTATCACAGTAATATTCTGGACACAAAATGCGAAGGTCACCCTTATGATTGTACCAAAGCCTCAATGGAATGTGAACATGGATTACTAAATATATCCATGTCCAGGTTGCCTAATGCTCTCAAATGTCAATCTTATTGGTGACTACAAATTGGTTTCTTCTTAAGATTATGTATGCAACCTCAACCCTGTTGAAAATGTCTAATCCTATCACGTTATACTTTGCCTGATTTCCTAATGTCTCTATTGATGTCTGCTTTCCTACATATTTTCCCCAGTTCATCATTGTGCCTGACTCTTCACATATGGTGTAATTTATATTCACTCTCTAACCAAAACCCTATTGCTAAAGAACATTTGGTCCAAATCCTAGACTCACTCTTCCTTCTAAACCTACTGACTATCTTCCTAATCTTACACACAATCCCTTTTTGACTGGATGATCTCTTCTACATTTAATCATCTGAGGTACAGGGTCTTATGCCATTGTATATCAATTTAACTGAGACCTCGGTGCAAAACATAACTCAAGCTAAGGATCCCAATCAAGGGTCCAAATCCTTCTGGGCTTCAAATATTACCTAGATTTCTGTTTTCATACTTATGTTCTACCTCTATATTCTTATAAATATCGCTGGTTCCCAATACCATTATTCAGCCAGCAGAATGATTTCCAACCCAAATCGAACATGCTATTAATCCTAACCATACAATGTTCTCTCAATCTCACTTTACAGAAGAGCAGGGAAAAAGTTGGTATTACAATACAGGAAGTTAGGAGATCTTCCAACTGCTGAGTACCTCAAAATCCATGCAGAAATGATCCCTGGAGAAGATGCAGGCAGCTATGAAGGACCTGAGAGAACAAAAGTCATATTCCATGGCAAAAAACATGGTCAGGATGAAAAGATGTGTCTGAGTCAGCCTCTCTATTCTTATTATAGGGAAGATGGACCAAACCAGGCCTGTGTGGAGAGGTGTTCCCAGGTGACTATGGTTTCTATACCATTCTAACATGAGAAAGTATCACAGGAAGTAGGGCAGCCTCCATGTCAGGAGACAATAGGAAGAAACTGTTAGGACAAAGTGGTGGCCAAGACAGTGACCTCATTCATTTTCTGAAGGTAGTGACCTCACCTCACTTCCTTGGTGATGGAGCTCTCTGAATTTTGTGATCCAGGAAGCAAGGCACCCTGAGCCAGTCCCAGTCCAAGTCGCAGTGGGCTCATTTCTTTGGATTTTCCAGGAACAGAGTCAGTCTTTCTTGGTACCTACTGATGTAAGGATTGCCAAATACCAGAAAGCTCTGAAGAGGGGTCTTTCCAGAGAGGATAGGAATTGGCTCACCACTGCTTCCTTACAACTTCACAGATTTGACCAAGGAGACCAGATCTGAGACAGAAAGGCCATTTCTGGGGAACATTGTATGTCCTACCAGTCAGAGGACATTCCAGATAGTCACAGACCTACTTGGAAGAAGGAGGTGCTTTAGTGGGTGTTGGTTTGTGTTTGTGGTTTTTTCACATGATGTGAGAATAGGTAAAAAAGGAGGTTTGTTTGGTTTGGAGTGGACTGTTTCTAGTAAGTCATTTGACAAGGAGACTGTTTCTGTGTCTGTGTATCCCATTGTGTTTTTCTTTGTAGATATTAGAAAAGAAAATAGCTCATTGGGTGCGTCCTGTCTAGTAGAAAACTTCCCAGTGTGCATCCTTCCCAATTAATGAATGGACTGACGCTTGCCTCATCCATGGGCAACACCTGCTATCTACCTAAGTTCTCATTTTTTTCCTGAATTCTGGCCACTCTCAAGATTAGTATCATGTATTTTTGTACAAGATACGTACCACCTCCAAGCTCTGTGACATGGCCATGTACTGGATAGCTGAAGAGAATGGCGAGCATCTCAGAAAACTCACATATCAGAGTAACCAGGAAAGTCTCCTAGGAGAATCCCTGCTTGGGGGCTTTTGATTACCTATTGTTCTGTTGCTCTGAATGTCAGAAAGGTCTTTGCCTCAGGCCAAACCTTAGTGAAGCCTGAAGAAAAGAGTTTTCAAATGGAAATGAATGGGAATCACCTGTGGCTTTTTACTTTATTGCTTTGGAAAAAGATTCGTCTGAATCAGCCTCTTGGCCCTCTGTGAGCCTGTGGTTTAGATTTTCAGCACCTGATGGGTCTAGAGAAAGATCCGATGTGGGCATTCAAAACCAAAATGGAAAAAAGATCAGTCATTTTGGATGAAGCCTCTCGCCTTCCTCTGTAATATTTCTGACCTCCATCAAGTGAGAATAGGGATCATTTGTGTCAAATGAGTTCTTCAAAGCCCTGCAGAGGCTGGACAATAGGTGCTTGCGTTTTCTCATGACTCCAATTCACACAAAGAATCTATACCCCACAGTCAGTAGGCCTCAAATTTGAGAAGTGGAGCAGTATTAACAGCAGTCCTATATGATCACTTCTGTTTCACAGGAATGTTGTCCAGGCCACCCTGACTTTAGGCAAATGAGGGGCAAGGGAGATTATTTTTGACACTGTCTTGGGCTGTGCCCCTCATGGAAACCTCCAGCTAGAGTTTATGATTAGTGTCTATATAAAAGAAGAAGAGGGCCCTGTGGGAGTGTTTTGGTTTTAATTGTCATCATTTGTGTGGCAATTGGAAGAGATGCCTGGGTCCACCTGGGCTTGAACTCTGTTGTGATTCCCCTTAGAGACTGAGTTGTGGAACTGAACTCAGAGAAGTATTGCCATGAATTGTGTTGGGATTTTTGGAGGCCACGCATGAGATTCGCCATTGGAAACTGAGATCTAGGCCCAGGGTGACTTTCCACAGAGCACTGGGAATCTCAGCCAGGATATCACAAGATTTTATTTTGAAAGATTGTCAGCCATAGTTGAGAGTCAAAACACACATGGAATTCACATTGTAGACCTCAATGGGCCTGGCTTCATGTGACCTTTTGCCCACTCTTTGGGAAGCCTTGCCTGTGAAAGTTCTCCAGAGCTTTCATTGAAATGAGATTCCTCACCTTTTAATGGTTCCTGTATAAATTAAATCCCACAGTGCCTCCAACTTCATTATTGAAAAATATCTAGATAAATACCATGAATTTTTTGAAATTACTATGACCAGGTTGCACTGGAGAACCTCTGAATGTCCTGTTCCTGATCATGATTGTACCAGACAGTGCCTTGATTGACTGGGTTTCATGAAAAAAGTGTAGAACATAGATGCCAGAAAGTTGGAGCCTGCAGACTAGTGGGCCTAGAGCAGAGGAGTGTAGGTGTGTGAAAAAAACATTTGTGGTGGGGCCACGTGGATCTGCCATTGGCTTAGAAAGACTTGTGACTGACATGGTACAGCCAGCAGACCCTTCTATGTAAGGGCATCTTGTTATATGGAGAGGATTCCTGCCAAAGGTCAGAATCTGGTTGCTATTGTCAAGTTGAAAAGCTATGTGGGATTGAAGCCTCACTGGTGCATTTTACTAACCCACCACACGTGAGAGTACATCCTCCAGCACTGTGTCCCAGTAGAACTCCTTGTATTTCGTGAAGCCAATACCAAACTTACAGTGCAGCAGTAAAAAACACCACGAAAGTGGATAATGACCAAATGGCTCTACAGACAACACAGTTAGATACTTAGACCCCAGTGGCCAAAGTTTACCTACAAAGAGAGAATTCAGCACTGCTGCCTCATGTTCACTAGAAAACAAAAAAACATGTCATCCAGGTCACATAGATGGAGACCCAGAATTGATGGTCTCACTACAAAGGAAGCTAAAACTCCTGACAACAATATATATTTTAACTGCCCGACCTCAGAGGCAGTTTCTCAAAAAGTCATTGGGCCAGCAGAGCTCCATGTTTGTGGAGTGTTTACCCTCTCCCTTTTTGTAACCCGTTCTACCTCCTACAAGTTTGTGAACTCCTGAGCATTTTTCTTTCCACATATGTATTCACAGATTTTCTAACTTTTCTCCACTAATTGTATCTTATTTGGGGCGAAGGTAATGTCAAAGCATTGTTCTGATGAGAGTGGGAAGATTTTTGTGTAGCACATATTTGCATACACATTACATTCATTTTCATATTTTCCATTTGAAATACTGAATCCCTGACACTAACCCATACCCTACTAGACTCTGACTACTAATCCAAATATGATGGAGAAAAAGAAACTTAACAGAATAGAAATACAGGCCTTTCATAGGAGGCATGGTGTATACTTGGACTTGCCTTCGGCTTTATCAACGGTATGTGTTATAAATATAGTCAACTTTTCATTGTAATACTTCTCCATGAGTTTTTAAAATTAACACATATGTAAATTTCTGTCTCCCTTTCTCTGTAGCCTATTCATCACATGTATTTTTTAATGCATCTTTAGAATTTTACCTTGTATCACATGTACATTCTTGTGAGCTTGCTTATTTTGGAAGATACAAATTGTGAGAAGAGATCACTCCCTCTAAATACTGATGGAACTGGAAATTCAACCTATGGGTGAATTTCCTAGATGAACAATATTATGCATAAATAAATGTTCAGTGAAATGAATATTTTTGGATACGTGGATGATATCTATTTTATTATGATTTTCGAATGGCATATATATTGCTACATTTTAATGTCTGTGTATGTGAGTATCTATCTATCTATCTATCTATCTATCTATCTATCTATCTATCTGTATAGATATAGATATCTACTCTTTAGATTTTCCAAAATATGAAATATATGTGTCTTATTATACACTTTCTAAATTTACTCATGTGTGTGTATGTGGATTTATAATCAAATTTTCACAAAATAATTCTTAGAAATATTCATCCACCTTAAATACATATTTATTTCCTAGTACTGAAAACTAAATTCAGTGAATGGTGCATACAAATCGTAATATTTCCACAGTGACTGACCCAGTTTCACATCAATGCAAATAGACACCTATGGGACCATGATGTGTATTTTGAAGTTCATTTTTATTCAACACTGATACATTACTATTTCTGCAGTTTATGGACATAATAGGACATATTCTTTCATTCACAATTTCACAAATTTATAGGCATTTAGTTCACTTTCAATCACTTCCTACTTCAGAACACATGTATTCCTCCATGTTTCTTGACTGTTCTTTTCATGAGATTCTTTCCAAACACATTATTTTTGATTTCCATAATCATTTTTGAAGCAAAACTTTGACACTCTTCATGATAAACCATAATGCTAATATTACCATTAGATGTATAACTGGTTAGAATGAATTTATGTATATCAATATAAGATTTCCTATATATTTTCAGATATCAATTCAATCCATTATTTAAAGTTTGAACCAGTTATATTATTTATTCACAGTATGGTCTATTAAGGCATCATCTCTATATTCATAGACCGATGGTATACCTATCTGTATCCCAAATACTAATCTATAAGTCTTTAAAATATTGCTTTAAGAATATTGGAAGAAATACTCTAGCCACCTGATATACATATACATTTCATCACAGTAATATTCCTGACACAAAATGCAACGGACACACTTATGATTGTATCAAAGCCTATATTGAAAGTGAGCATGTATTACTAACAACATCCATGTCCTGATTAACTAATGATCTCAAATATCATTCCTATTGGTGAGTACATATTTGTTTCTTCCTAAGATTAAATATTGAAACTGAACCCTGTTAAAAATGTCTCATCCTATCACTCACTTTGTACTTTGCCTGATTTCCTAATGTCTCTATTGATATCTGATTTCCTACACATTTTCCCCAGTTCATCACTGTGACTGACTCTTGAAATATGCTGACATTTACATTCACTCTCTAACAAAACCCCTATATCTAAAGAACTTTTGGTCCAACTCCTAGACTCACTGAAATGGGTTCTTCAAAGCCCTGCAGAGGGTAGCCCATAGGTGCTTGGGTTTTCTCATGACCCCAATTCACATAAAGAATCTATGCCCCACAGAGAGTAGGCCTCAAATTGGAGAAGTAGAGCAGTATTAATGGCAGGCCTATTTGATCACACCTGATTCACAGGAAGGGTTTCCAGGCCACCCTGAATTTAGGCAAATAAGGGGCAAATGAGCTTATTTTGGACACTGTCTTAGGCTGCGCCCCTCATGGAAACCTCCAGCAAGAGGTTATGATGAGAGTTTATATTGAAGAAGATGAGGGCCATGTGGGAGTGTTTTGGTTTAATTGTGGTCATTTGTGTGGTAGTTGGAAGAGATGACTGGGTCCACATGGGCTTGAACTCTGGAGTGATTCCCCTTAGAGACTGAGTTCTGGAAATGAACTCAGAGAAGTATTGACATGAATTGTGTTGGGATTTTAGGAGGCCACACATGAGAGTTGCCCTTGGAGACTGTGATCTAGGCCCAGGATAGCTTTCCAAAGAGCACTGGGAATCTCAGCCAGGATATCACATGACTTTATTCAGAAAGACGTGGCAGCCATTGTTGAGAGTCAAAACACACATGGACCTCAATTGTAGACCTCAATGGGCCTGGCTTAATGTGACCTTTTGGCCACTCTTTGGGAAGCCTTGCCTCTGAGAGTTCTCCTGAGCTTTAATTGAAATAATCTTCCTCACCATTTCATGGTTCCTGAATAAATTGAAAGCCACAGTGCCTACAACTTCATCCTTGAAAATTGGCTATATAAATACCATGAATTTTTTAAATTCACATGAACAGGTGGCACTGGAGAACCTTTGGATATCTGTTGCTGATCACGAGTGTACCAGACATTGCATTGATTGACTGGGTTTCATGAAAATGGTGAGAACAGAGATGCCAGAAAGTTGGAGCCTGCTGACTAGTGGGCCCAGAGCAGTGGTGGGCAGGTGTATGATAAAACATCTGTCGTGGGGACACGTGGTTCTGCCATTGGTTTCCGAATGACTTGTGAATGACATGGTGCAGCCAGCAGAACCTTACAAGTAAAGGGACCTTGTTATATGGAGAGGTTTCAGGACAATGTTCAGAATCAGGTTGCTATGGACATGGGTGCAAGCTTTTTGGGATAGAAGCCTGGTTGGTGCATTCTCCTGCAGACCCTCATCCACTACACGTGAGAGTACTCCCTCTAGCACTGTATCCCAGTTTTTCTCCTTGTATTATGTGAATCCAATACCAAACTCCCAGTGCAGCAGTAAGAAACACCACGAAAAGTGGAGTATGACCAAATGGCTTCACAGATCACATGGTTAGACACTTAGACCCCAGTGTCCTCAGTTTACTAACAAAGGGAAAATTCAGAACTTCTGCCTCATGTTCAATAGCATATAAGGAACCATGCCATCCAGGTCACATAGATGCCGACCCAGGTTTGATGGTCTCAATTCAAAGGAAGCTAAAGCTCCTGACAACAACAAATTTTTCAAGGGCCCAAACTCAGAGGCAGTTTCTCAAAAACTCATTAGGCCACCAGAGTTCCATGTTTGTGGAGTGTTTAGCCTGTACCTTACTTTTGGAAATTCCACTACCACCTCCAAGATTGTGAACTCCTGAGCATTTTCTTTTCCAGATATATATTCACAGACTTTCAAACTCTTCTCCACTAATTGTGTATTACTTGTGGCGAAGGAAATATCAAGGCATTGTTTTGGAGGACAGTGGGAAGATTTTTGTCTAGCAAATATTTGCATACACATTAGATTCATTTTCCTATTTTCCATTAGAAATACTGAATCCCTGTCACTAACCCATACCCTACTAGACTCTGACTACTAATCTTAATATGATGTAGAAAAAGAAACCTAACAGAATAGAAATACAGGCCGTTCATAGGAGTCATGGTGTATACTAGGACTTGCCTTCTGCTTTATCAAGTGAATGTGTTATAAATCTAGTCAACTTTTCATTGTAATACTTCTCCCTGAGTTTTTAAAGTTAACACATATGTACATTTCTGTCTCCCTTTCTCTGTACCCTATTCATCTCATGAAATTTATTATGCATATTTAGTATCCTACCTGGTATCACACGTACATTATTGTGAGCTTGCTGTTTTAGGAAGATACAAATTGTGAGAAGAGATCACTCCCCCTAAATACTGATGGAACTGAAAATTCAACATATGGGTGAATTTCCTAGATGAACAGCATTATACATAAATCCATGCTCAGTAAAAAGAATATTTTTGGATATGAGGATGATATATATTTCATGATGAATTTTGATTGGCATACATATTACTACATTTTAATGTCTGTGTTTGTATCTTTATATATATATATATATTTTTTTTTTCTCCAGATTATTCAAAATATGAAATATATGTGTCTTATTTTACACTCACTAATTTAACTCATGTTCCTATATGTGGATTTATAATCAAATTTTCACAAGATTATTCTCAGAAATATTCATCCACATGAAATACATATTTATTTCCCAGTACTGAAAACTAACTTCGGTGAAAGCTGCTTACAAATCCTAATATTTGTACAGTAACTGACCCAGTTTAACATCAATGCAAGTAAAATCCTATGGGACATGATGTGTATTTTGAAGTTCATTTTTATTCAACACTGGTACATTACTATTTCTTCAGTTTATGGACATTATAAGATAATACTTTTCATCCACAAGTTAACAAATCTGTACGCATTTGTTCACTTGCAATTACTTCCTGCTTCAGAATATATGTATTCCTCCATGTTTCTTGACTGTACTTTTCATGAGATTATTTCCAAACACATTATTTTCGATTTCCATAATCATTTTTGAAGCAAAACTCCCACACTCTTCATGATAAACCATAATGCTAAAATTACCATTAGATGTATAACTGGTTAGAATGAACTTATGTATATCAATATAAGATTTCCTATATATTTTCAGATATCAATTCAATCCATTATTTAAAGTTTGATCAAGTTATATTATTTATTTACAGTATGGTCTATTAAGGCATCATCTTTATAATCATAGGCACAGGGTACACGTACTTGTGTCCCCAATACTAATTTATAAGTCTTAAAATGTTGCTTTCAGAAATGTTTGAAGAAATACTGTAGTCACCTGATATACATTTACATTTCATCACAGTAATATTCCTGACACAAAATGCAACGGACACCCTTATGATTGTACCAAAGCCTAAATTTAATGTGAGCATGTATTACTAACAACATCCATGTCCTGATTAACTAATGATCTCAAATATCATTCCTATTGGTGACTACATATTTGTTTCTTCCTAAGATTATATATTCAAACTCAACCCTGTTAAAAACGTCTTATCCTATTACTCACTTTGTACTTTCCCTGATTTCCTAATGTCTCTATTGATATCTGCTTTCCTACACATTTTCCCCAGTTCATCACTGTGACTGACTCTTCACATATGCTGACATTTGCATTCACTCTCTAACCAAAACCCTATATCTAAATAACTTTTGGAACTATCCCTTTTTGTCTGGAGGATCTCTTCCTCATTCAGTCATCCAAGGTACAAGGTCCTATGCCATTGTATAACGATTTATTTGAGACAACTATGCGGAAATAATTCAAAGCTAAGTATCCCAATCAAGGGCCCAGTGTTCATCTGGGTTTCAAATATTTCCTAGATTTCTGTATTCATACTTATATTACACCTATATATGCTTGTAAATATCGGAGGTCCCCAATACCATTATTCATCTCGCAGAATGATTCCTAACCCAAATTGAACATGTTATTAACCCTAACCATGCACTGTTCCCTCAATTTAACTTTACAAAGACCAGGGACAGAGTTGGTGTTATAATACAGGTAGGTAGGGGATCTTCCACCTGTTGAGAACCTCAAGTTCCATGCAGAAATAATCCCTGAAGAAGATGTAGGCAGCTATGAAGGACCTGAGAGAGCAACAGTAATCTTCCTTGGTAAAATACCTGGTCAGGATGAAGCGATGTGTCTGAATAAGCCTCTCTTTTCTTAAAGTAGAGAAGATGGACCAAACCAGGTCTGTGTGGAGAGCTGTTAACATGTGCCTATGGTTGATATACCATTCTATCTTGTGAATGTGACACAGGAAGTAGGGGAAGCCTCTCTCTCGTGGGACCCTTGGAAGGAAATGTTAGGATAAAGTGGTTACCAAGGTAGTGACCTCATTCAGTTCCTGAAGGAAGTGACCTACCTCACTTCCTTGGTGATGGAACTCTCTGAACTTGGGATCCAGGAAGCCAGGCACTCAGAGCCAGTCCCAGTCCCAGTCCCAGTGGGTTCACTTGTTTGGATTTACCAAGGACAGAGTCAGTCTTTTTGGTACATACTGATGTGTGGATGGCTAAATTCCAGGAAAGCTCTGAAAAGGGGCCTTTCCTGGGAAAGCAGGTAGTGACTCACTGATTGATGCTGAAAACTTTACAGAGTTGGTAAAGGAGACCTGATCTGAGACAGGACAGTCCATTTCGAGGGAGCAGAGTAAGGCCCATCAGTCTGAGGACACTCTGGATAGTCACAGACCTACTTGGGGGAAGGAGGTGCCTTTGTGGGTGTGGGTGTGAATTTGTGTTTTTTTATCATGTTCTGAGAATAGGTAGGAAAGGCAGTATGTTTGGTTTGGAGTGGACTGTTTTTAGTAAGTCATTTGACTTGGCGAGTGTTTCTATGTTTGTGTATCCCACTTTTTCCGTGGTTGTAGATATTAGAAAAGTGAATGCATCAATGGATGTGTCCTGTCTAGTAGAAAGCATCTCAGCACACATCCTTCCCAATTTATGAATGGACTGTGGCTTGCCTTATATGGACAACACCTACTTCTTTCCTTAGTTCCCGTTTTCTTCCTGAATTCTGGCCACTCTCCAGAATAGGCTCATGTTTTTTTGTCCAAGATATGGACCTCCGTCGAGTTCTGTGACATGGCCATGTACTGGATAGATGAAGGGAATTGGGAGCATCTCTGAAAACTCGGATATCAGTGTGACCAGTAAAGTCTCAGTAGAGAAACCCTGCTTTGTGCCTTTTGCTTACCTACTGTTCTGTTGACCTGAATGTCAGGAAGGTCTTTTCCTCAGGCCACCAGTTTGTGAAGCCTGAAGAAAAGTGCTTTCAATTGGAAATGAATGAGCATCACCTGTGGCTCCTTGCTTAATTGCTTTGGAAAGGGATGTGTCTGAATCATCCTTTTGGCTCTGAGAGAGGCTGTGGCTTTGATTTCCAGCACCTGATGGATCTAAAGAAAGATCCCATGTGTGCATCCAAAACCAAAATGGCAAAAAGATCAGTCATTGTGGATGAAGTCTCTTGCTTCCTCTGTTAGGTTCCTGACCTCCATCAAGTAGGTATAGGGATCCTTTGAGACAAATGAGTTCTTCAAAGCCCTGCAGCAGTGCTTGGGTTCTCACATGACTCCAAATCACATAAAGAATCTATACCTCACAGTCAGTAGGCTTCAAAATGAAGAAACAGAGCAGTATTACTGGCAGGCCTATTTGATCAATCCTGGTTTACAGGAAGGGTGTCCAGGAAACCCTGACTTTAGGAAAATGAGGGGCAAGGGAACTTATTTTGGACACTGTCTTGGGCTGCGCCCCTTATGGAAACCTCCAGCCAGAGGTTATGATGAATGTCTACATGGAAGAATATGAGGGCCATGTGGGAGTATTTTGGTTTTAATTGAACATATTGTTAACCCTAACCATACACTGTTCCCTCAATCTAAGTATTCAGAAAAGCAGGGACAGATTTGGTCTTACAATACAGGAATGCAGGGGATCTTCCACCTGCTGAAAACTTCAAAGTTCCTTGCAGAAATGAACCCTGGAGAAGATGTAGGCAGCTATGAAGGATCTGAGAGAGCAAAAGGCATCTTCCATGGCAAACAGCCTGGTCAGGATGAAGGGATGTGTCTGAATCAGATTCTCTCTTCTTAATGTAGAGGAGAGGCCTGTGTGGAGAGCTGTTCCCAGGTGACTATTGTTTCTTTACCATTCTAACTTGTGAAAGTGTCACAGGAAGTAGGGACATCCTCCATGTTATGAGACCTTAGGAAGCAAATGTTAGGACAAATTGGTTGCCAAGGCAGTGACCTCATTCAGTTACTAAAGGAAGTGACCTCACCTCACATCCTTGTTGATGGAACTCTCCAAATTTGGGTTCCAGGAATCTAGGCACCCAGGCCCAGTCCCAGCACCAGTTCCAGTGTTCTCACTTGTTTGGATTTTCCAAGGACAGAGTCAGTCTTTTGTGGTACCTACTTATGTGAGAATGGCCAAATTCCAGAAAAATTCTGAAGAGGGGCCCTTCCGGAGAAAACAGGTAGAGGCTCACTGCTGGCTCCTGACAACTTCACAGAGTTGACCAAGGAGTCCAGATCTGAGACAGGACAGACCATTTCTGGGGAACATAGTATGGCCCTCCAGTCAGAGGACACTCTGGATAGTTCCAGACCCACTTGGGGGAAGGAGGTGCCTTTGTGGTTGTGGGTGTGGGTTTGTGGTTTTTTCTTTTGTTCTGAGAATAGTTAGGAAAGGGGGTGTGTTTGGTTTGGAGTGGACTGTTTCTAGTTAGTCCTTTGACAAGGCGAGTGTTTTTAGGTCTGTGTATCCCACTGTTTTCGTGGTTGTAGACATTAGAAAAGATAATGCCTCAATGGGTGTATCCTCTCAAGGAGAAAACTTCCCAGCATTCATCTGGCACAATTTATGAATGGAGTGTGGCTTGCCTTATCAATGGGCAACACCAACTATCTTCCTACGTTCCTGTTTTCTTCCTGAATTCTGGCCACTCTCCAGAATAGGCTCATGATTTTGTGTCAAATATATGTACCACTTCCAAGCTCTGTGACATGGCCATGTACTGGTAGCTGAAGGGAATGGCAAGCATCTCAGAAAACTCAGATATCAGTGTAGCCAGTAAAGTCTCAGTGGAGAAACCCTGCTTTGGGCCTTTTGATTACCTATTGTTATGTTGCCCTGAATATCAGGAAAGTCTTTGTCTCAGGCCACCCCTTTGTGAAGCCTGAAGAAAACAGTTTTCACATGGAAATGAATGGGCATTACCTTTGAGTTTACAATAAAACCTTCACAGATTTGGCTCTCATTAAGTTAAAAATACTTTTAGATTGTATCTCAGTGTAAAAAGTAACATGGAACTGTACATATCTTATTGATAACAAGTCCAATTATAGAACACAAATGATATACATAAATCTCCAACACTCCAACATGTTTTTTCTTTTAAGCCTAGAATTACCATACAACCTTAGAACACCAGCTTGATACAATGGTCTTTGCAAGCTTCTACCTTACAGACTTGTATACCTGGAAGATATGAACACATTAACACCACAATTACATTGATGTTTTTGTATTAAACAAGTTTAGATTTTAAAGAAATAACATGGCACAATTTTATAAAAACAGTACTTGTTTTACCAGCTGTTTAATTTTTTAAGATTACTTGCTCAAAACTTACACATATAACCAAGTTACACACACCTTTTATTATTATTTACTTAAACCCTTTTAATTACTTAATCATATAGACTCTCTTATCCAGAAACACGTTTTTCCTCTATTATATCTATATCTAGAACCTTTTAGTTTCTCTTTTCCATCTACTAACCTCTTTCTGTTCACATTTCAATACAATGCTTTTCAATTTCTGAATTTAAGCAGATTATTTTATAGACATCTACATTTTATTAGGGCCTTTTTGAAAACCTAGAAAACTTATTGGCCTAACTTTAAAGACATCTTTATTTTTATCTGTTTACCCAATTTGAATTAAAACATATGAATCACGTGAATCAAAGACATTTGGATACATTTTTAAATTTTTCATGAGCGCTCCTCATCTGTCAATTGTCATATCCCTGCATGATATATGGACATACACATATACAGACATACCAACATACAACACGTAACACAAATGTAACACATAACACAATAGTAAAGGCCTTGTAGCTTTTTTCAGGTGAAATCTCCATTGCAATGCTGAAAACTCCAGAGTCGATCAAAAATAGAACTGATCAGAAAACATTAACCCATCAGCAGAATCAAGATCATGAGCTCAAAAAAAAAAAAAATTACAGAATCTAAGAAAAGCAAGAGTCCTAAAAATGATGACTGGCCAGTAATTAGTAAATACCATATTATATACTTTTTTGGTTAGGTCTAGTTTGAGTTCAGGTAAAAAGACACATTTACTCTTTTTATCTGTCTCCTGCTGAGTGCTGCAGGCTTCTTTTATTTGCATATCAAAGTAAGTCCTGGCTGAGGTCTGGAAAACTGGAAAGACTGGAATTCGGAGAAGAAACCTCACGCCTAAGGCATTTATCTATAAGTCATAATTTCCAGGTTTGGATGTTGAAAATTTTGATGCAAGTTTAAGATTTAATTCTCAAAATTTTATTTCTTTAGATTTTTCTACACTAGAAAAACTTGCTCACACAAAACTGAAATTAGGATCATTTTTTGATAATATTAATGTCACCATCAGAAGAAGTTTCTATAGGATCATTAAGCCCCTTTCTTTGTTATGAAGTTTCTAATAGTATTAAGTTAAATTAAATTGGCTGAAAAATTTTTAAAAAGAACCACATGCTACCATGTGTATCCGAAATTAAGCTTTAAAAATTTCCAAGACTGTTGCTAATTAATGTCATTTCAATAAGCCAGACCAACGTTTTAATTTAGTACCATTTTTTAAAATCTTACACACTAATGGGAATAGATACCATATCATAATTTATTATCTCTTCCCAAGTTAATGCACTGATATATCTAGTGAAATTTTTTCAGGCTGTCTAGTTCAAAATTAAAACTCTTTATTTTTTTTTTTACCCTAAGTATTTAAGTTTCCTAGCATGAACTACCTGAAATCAAACTAAACAATTGTTTAAACCCAACTTTTAACTGTAAGATAGTGCAATGCTTTAGAAACCCATTTAGATACCAGATGGTTAAAATAAAAAAAATCATTTCTAGATACACATTCACCCTAGATCATCCCCAAGAAACAATCTATAATATCAACATATTAATGCATTCATTGTCCCTTTTGTTAAGTAAACAAAGGTGGAGAAATCCTTAAAGTGCACGTAAGGAATAAGGGAGTTCCCCACAGCAAAATGGATCTGGCAGCTGCTGGGAGTCCCTTAGCCTCACCATTTACTTACAGGATTAGTTCCTCTGGTTTGCTTTGACCCCAGGCACCAGGCATATTCTATGTCTCCCAACTTTGCAGTAGTCAGTTCCCAAAAATTTCATTCTCTGCTTCAGTTGTTTTGAGTGCTAGGCTTCCCCAAGAGGGCAGAGTGGGGTTTATTTAAAGTCCCCTCTGGGTTGTCAAAATTTATGACTGAAGGCTTGGTTCCCATCCCAAAGCCAATTAATGCCAATTTAATAATGAGGACAGGGTTTTGAGAAAAGTTTAAGCAAGATATCAAAGTTCTTAGACCCCAGACATTTCCCTCTGCAGTGGGCATGCTCAATCCAACTACGGGAAGAAAAGAAATCACTGCTTCCATAATCTTGCTTAACAAAGGGGAGTAAAGTTTATCAAAGTTCTTTAAAGCACAGCTAAGAGAGGTGAAAAGGTGAGAACAGAAAAACTGGCGGTTCTATTGACTTTTGGTCCCTCACAGGAGAAGCATTAGTTTAAAATTTAGCTAAAGTAACTTCCACATATGTAATGCAGGTTGGAACTCAGGACTCTGCATCGGACCAAACAATGCCATCACATTTAACAGAAACACAGATAAAATGACACACAAAGACCATCATGCAGCTCCCGTTTGTTCACAACCACAAGATCTACAATCTTGTGACTCAGAGAGAATGGAGGGAAGAGGGGGAGGAGTAGAAGGTTTGAGTGATAGGATCCTGGGTGAAGGGGTCGGATTGGAGGCAGGGACCAGGAATGGCTTCAAGGACAGAGGCATGGAATGGCTTTGTCCCATAATGAGAGTTTCTCAAACAGAGACAAGGACAATACAAACGTGACACAAACATGTACACACAGTTAACATTTAACACGAGTTCAGAAGTAAAGATTAGAACCTAGTAACTGGCAAAACCTGATGGGTTAGACCACAAAGACAGACAGTGAATTCAACCTGAGAGAAAAATGTAGTCAGCAAGATATGATGGATTGCCAGCAGAGTCACCTAATGTGGGCTCATTCGTCCCTCCTCACCTAATGAGAGCACATCCGTCACTCCCCGAGTCCTCCAAGGCATCCCTTGCAAGGACATGGCCTGTGGCTTTAGGACACGTTTGTCCACCACTGACAGGGGGACTTACGTTCTCCGCTGGAAGCCACTCTGCCAACCCAAACCAAAAACGGAAAAATGGAACCTGAACAAAAAGTTCTTAGTGATCACAAGGAAAAATGAAAAGAAGCGCCTTACTTACCTCCAGAGGGGTCTGTTGGCGTGTCCTTGTCCTATGCTGCATGATTCCCGGCCAACACACCAAATGTAAGGCTCCGGTGAACGTCGGAGGAAGAGACCACCAAGAGAACGCGGCTCATGCAACAGAAAAAGGCGTTCATTGAGGATCCAATCCAGCATGCTGGGGCTACGTGCTCACTCAAGAAGGGAGAGCAGCCCAGAGCCCCGAGCAGGGGTTGAGCAGTGCTTAAGTACACTTTTTGGGGAGGGCGGGACTTTACATATATCACAGTCTCCTTTAAGAAATCAACATACACCGCAGAAAAATCAAACTACAATTCCTAAACATGATTAGTTCATTCATTGGCAGGAACAGGTCAGGCGGGAGTGATAGGTGAGTTCTAAAGCGAGGTACACATTCAAACAGATTGGTTTAGGCCTTGCGATGCCTATGTGCCAGGCCACACAGGGTCCTAGGTTATTAAACAACCAGGCGGTCAGGGGGAATATTTACTGGGCAGTCCAGAATTGTACTACAAGCTACAGGAATTTCAGGTTTTGCATGTAGCATAGGAACTTAACAATACCTGGTCCTTTACATTTTAACTCAGGTCTTGCAGCTTAGAAACTTTACAAAACCCGGTCTTTTACACTTCAACTTTTACACTTTAATTTCAATTTATTTTACCCTTTCAGATCACTCCTGGTGCACAAGAAGGGTGTCCAAGCCACCCTGAATTTAGGCAAATGAGTGGCAAGGGAGCTTATTTGGGAAACTGTCTTGGGCTGTGCCCCTCATGGAAACCTCCAGCCAGATGTTATGATGAGTGCCTTTATAGAAGAAGAGGAGGGCCATGTGAGAGTGTTTTGGTATTAATTGTGGTCATTTGTGTGACGGTTGGAAGAGATGACTGGGTCCACCTGGGCTTGAATTCTTGTGTGATTCCCCTTAGAGACTGACTTCTGGAACTGAACTCAAAGAAGTATTACCATGAATTGTGGTGATATTTTAAGAGGTCAAGCATGAGAGTCGCCCTTGGAAACTAAGATCAAGGCCGAGGGTGGCTTTCCACAGAGCACTGGGAATTTCAGCAAAGATATCCCATGATTTTATTCTTAAAGACTTGGTAGCCATATTTGAGAGTCAAAACACACATGGACCTCACATTGTAGACCTCAATGGGCCTGGCTATATCTAACCTTTTGGCCACTCTTTGGGAAGCCTTGCCTATGAGAGTTCTCCAGAGTTTCATTGAAATGAGCTTCCTCAACATTTAATGGTTCTTGAAACCCACAGTGCATACAAACACAATAGAAATACAAGCAGTTCAGAAGAGGCATGGTGTACAGTTGGACTTGCCTTTTGCATTATGTAGGGTAGGTGTTATAAATCTAGTTAATTTTTAATTGAAATAGTTCTCCTTGTGTTTTTAAAGTTAATAAATATGTGAATTCCTGTATCCTTTTCTCTGTAGCCTATTCATCACATGTATTTTTATATAAACATATTGAATCCTACCTGGTATCACATATACATTCTTGTGAGGTGGCTGACATGGCAGATACAAATTATGACAAGAGATCACTCCTCCTAAACGCTATTGGATCATAAAATTCAGCCTAAGGGTAACCTTTCTAGTTGAACAACATTATTCATAAATCCATGTTCAGTAAAATTAATATTTTTGGATCTGTGGACGATATATATTTCATCATGAATTTCAATTGGCATATATATTGCCACTTTATAATGTCTGTGTGTGTTTTGCTCTTTGCTTAATTGCTTTGGAAAGAGATGTGTCTGAATCAGCCTCTTGGCCCTGTGTGAGGCTGTGGCTTAGATTCTCAGCACCTGATGGATCTAAAGAAAGATCCCATGGGTGCATCCAAAACCAAAATGGCCAAAAGAGTAGTTATTGTGGATGAAGACTCTCACCTTCCTCTCTAATGGCCCTGACATCCATCAAGTGAAAATAGGGATCCTTTGGGTCAAATGAGTTCTTTAAACCCCTGCAGAGTTTAGCCCATAGGTGCTTGGGTTTTCACATGAATCCAATTTACATAAAGAATCTAAACCCCACAGTCATTTGGCCTCAAATTGAAGAAGATAAGGGGCATGTGGGAGCATTTTGTTTTGAATTGTGGTAATTTGTTTGGCGCTTGGAACAGATGACTGGGTCTACCTGGGCTTGAACTCTGATATGATTCTCCTTAGAGACTGAATTCTGGAAGTGACATCAGAAAAGTATTGTCATGAATTGTGTTTGGATTTTACTAGGCCATGCAACCTAGATCTCAGGTATTAATTGTGGTGCAGGGAGATCTAGGTGCAGGGTGGCTTTGCCCAGAGCACTGGGAATCTCAGCCTGGATATCACATGATTTTATTCTGAAATTCTTTAAAGCCACAGTTGAGAGTCAAAACACACCTGGACCTCAGATTGTAGACCTCAATGGGCCTGACTTCATGTGACCTTTTGGCCACTCTTTGGGAAGACTTGCCTGTGAGTGTTCTCAAGATCTTTCATTGAAATGAGCTTCTTCAACATTTAATGGTTCCTGAATGAATTGAAACCCACAGAGCCTCCAACTTTATCCTCAAAAAATGGCTTGATAAATACCATGAAACTTTTGAAATTCCCATGACCAGGTGGCACTGGAAAACTTTTGGATGTCCTGTTGCTGATCATGAGTGTATCTCACAGTGCCTTGACTGACTGGGTTTCATGAAAATTGTGTAGAACAGTGATGCCAGTATGTTGGAGCCTGTTCATTAGTGGGCCTAGAGCAGTGGTGTGAAGGTGTGTGATAAAACATGTGTGTTGGGGCATGTGGATCTGCCATTGGCTTCCAATTGCCTTGTGACTGACAGGGTACAGCCAGCAGACCCTTATATGTAAAGGCATCTTGTTATATGGATAGGTTTCTGGGCAATGTTTAGAATCAGGTTGCTATGGACAAAGGGGCAACCTATGTGGGACAGAATCCTGGTTGGTGCATTCTCATGCAGACTGTGTCCCTCCACACGTGACAGAACTCCCTCCAGCACTGTGTCCCAGTTGAACTCCTTGTATTTCATGAAGCAAATACCAAACTCCCAGTGCACCAAGGAGTAACACCACGAAAATTGGAGCATGACCAAATGGCTTCACAGTCAACCCGGGGAGACACTTACACCCCAGTGGCCATAGTTTAACTACAAAAAGAGTATTCAGCAATGCTGCCTCATTTTCATTGAAAAATTAGAAACAATGTCCTTCAGGTCACATATTTGCACACCCAGATTTGATGGTCACACAACAAAGGAAGCTAAAGCTCCTGACAACAACATGTATTTTAAGAGCCCAACCTCAGAGAGTTTCTCAAAAAGTCTTTACACAAGCAGAGCTCAATGTTTGTGCAGTGTTTACCCTGTCCCTTACTTTTGGAAACTCCTCTACCACCTACAAGTTTGTGAACTCCTGAGCATTTTTTATTCCTGATATGTATTTACAGATTTTCTAACTTTTCTCCTCTAATTGTATCTTACTTGGAACTAAGGTAATGTCAAGGCAATCTTCTGGATGAGAGTGTGAACATTTTTGTGTAGCACATATTTTTATACACATTGGATTCATTTTCCTATATACCATTGAAAATACTGAATCCCTGACAATAACCCATACCCTACTATACTCTGTCTACTACTCCTAATATGATGGAGAAAAATAACACAAACAGAATAGGAATACAAGCAGTTCAGAGGAATCATAGTGTATAGTTGGACTTGTTTTTTGCATGATTAATTGTAGGTGTTATAAATCTAGTCAATTTTTAATTGAAATAGTTCTCCATGTGTTTTTAATGTTAACAAATATGTGAATACCTATCTCCCTTTCTCTGTAGCCTATTCAGCACATGTATTTTTAAATGCACATATAGAACACTACCTGGTATCACACCTACATTTTGTGAGGTGGCTAATTTGGCAAATACAATTTGTGAGAAGTGATCACTCCTGTTAAACTCTGTTGGAACTGAAAATTTAACCTAGGGGTGTGTTTCCTAGAAGAACAACATTATACATAAATACATGTTCTAAAAGAAATAATTTTGCATCTGTGGAGGATATATATTTCATGATAAATTTGATTGCTAATTTATTGTCTGTGTGTGTTTTTTTGTATATATATATATATATATATATATATATATATAAATATACATACACTCTCCAGATTTTTCAAAATATGAAATATATGTGTCTTATATACACTCCCTAAATTCATTCATGTTCATGTATATGGATTTATAATCAACTTTTCACAAGATCATTCTCAGAAATATTCATCCACCTGAAATACACATTGTTTCCAGTACTGAAAACTAACTTCAGTTAATGTTGCATACAAATACTAATACTTCTACAGTAACTGACCCAGTTTAACATCAATGCAAGTACATTCCTATGTGACATGATGTGTATTTTGAAATTCATTTTAATTCAACACTGGTACATTACTATTTCTTCAATTTATGCACATCATAGGATATATAATTCATCCACAAGTTAGCAAACTTATAGGCATTTGTTTCACTTTCAATCACTTCCTGCTTCAGAACACATGGATTCTTCCAGGTTTCTTGACTGGTCTTATAATGAGACTTCTTTCGAAATATATTATTTTTGATTTCTTTTATCACTTTTGAAGAAAAACTGACACTCACTTCATGATAAACCATAACTATAATATCACCATTAGATGTATAACTGGTTGGAATGAATGATTTTATAACAATATAGTATTTTTTATATATTCTCTTATATCAGTTTATTCCATTATTTAAAGTGGAACCAGTTATATTATTTATTCACTATATTGTCTATTCATGCATTATCTCTATATTCATAGACACAGGGTACACCTCTTAGTACCCCCAATACTAATTTATTAGTCTTCTAAATATTGCTCCCAGAAATGGTGGAAGAAATACTCATGTCACCTGATCTACATATGCATGTTATCATAGTAATATTCTGGACACAAAATGCAAAAGTCACACGTATGATTGTACCAAAGCCTAAATGGAAACTGAACATGGATTACTAAATACATCCATATCCAGGTTGCCTAATGCTCTCAAATGTCAATCCTATTGGTGACCACATTTTTGTTTCTTCCTAAGATTATATATTCAACCTCAAAACTGTTGGAAATGTCTAGTTTTTTCACTCACTTTATACTTTGCCTGATTTCCTAATGTCTCTATTGATATCTACTTTCCTACATATTTTTTCCAGTTCAACATTGTGACTGACCCTTCACATGTGCTGACATTGACATTCACTCTCTAACCGAAACCCTATTGCTAATGGTCTTTGGTCCAAATCCTATACTCTATCTTCTTCCGAAACATACTATCTTCCTGATCCTATCGACTATCCCTTTTTGAGTGGATGTACTCTACTACATTCAATCATCTGAGGTACAAGGTCCTATGCCATTGTATATCGATTTTTCTGAAACATGTATGCAGAACATAATTCAAAGCTACGTGTCCCAATCTATTGCCAAATGCACTTCTGAGCTTCAAATCTTACCTAGATTTCTGTTTTCATACTTATATTTAACCACTATATTTCTATATATTGCAGTTTCCCAATAACCTTATTCATCCCGCAGAATGATTCCTAACCCAAATCGAACGTGTTATTAACCCTAACCATACACTGTTGCCTCAATCTAACATTACAAAAGAGCAGGGACAGGGCTATTCTTTCAATTAGGGATGTAGGTAATCTTCCAACTGCTGAGAACCTCAAAGTTCGATGCAGAAATGATCCCTGGAGAAGATGTAGGCAGCTATGAAGGACCTGCATGAGCAAAAGCCATCTTCCATGGCAAACAACCTGGACAGGATGAAGGGATGTGTATGCATCAGACTCTCTCTTCTTAATGTAGAGAAGATGAACCTAACCAGGCCTGCGTGTAGAGCTGTTCCATGGTGTCTATTTTGATATACCATTCTAACTAGTCAAATTGTCACAGGAAGTAGGGGCACCCTCCAACTCATGGAACCATTGGAAGCAAGTGTTAGGACAAAGTTGTTGCCAAGGCAGTGACCTCATTCAGTTGCAAAGAAAGTGACATACCTCATTTCCTTGGTGATGGAACTCTCTGAAATTGGGATGCAAGAAGCCAGGCACCAAGAGCCAGTCCCAGTCCCAGTCCCAGTGGGCTCACTTGTTTGGATTTACCAAGTACAGAGTCAGACCTTCTTGGTACCTACTGATGTGAGGATGGCCAAATGCCAGTAGAGCTCTGCAGAGGGGCCTTTCTTGAGACAGCAGGTTGTGGCTAACAGCAGGCTCCTCGCAGAATAACAGAGTTGGCCAAGGAGACAAGATCTGAGACCAGACAGGCCATTTCGAGTGGAACATAGTATGGCCCACCAGTCAGAGGACACTCCAGATAGTTAAAGACCTATTTTTGGAAAGGAGGTGCCTTTTTGGTTGTGGGTGTGAGTTTGCGGTTTTGTTTCATGTTCTGAGAATAGGTAGGAAAGGTGGTTGGTTTGGTTTGGAGTCGACTGTTTCTAGTAAGTGTATAGACAAGGCGAGTGTTTCTATGTCTGTGTAGCCACTGTGTCCGTGGTTTTAGACATTAGAAACGAGAATGCATCAATGGAGGTGTCCTGTCTAGTAGAAAGCTTCACAGCATTCATCCTGCACAATTGATTAATGGACTGTTGCTTGCCTTATGGATGGGAAACACCTACTAACTTCCTAAGTTGCTGTTTTCTTCCTGAATTCTGGCCACTCTCCAGAATAGTGTCATGGTTTATTGTCCAAGATATGTACCACCTCCAAACTCTGTGACATGGCCATGTCCTTGATAGCTGAAGGGAATGGGAACATCTCAGAAAACTCAGATATCAGTGTGACCAGTAAAGTCTCAGTGGAGAAACCCTGCTTGGCTCCATTTGCTTATCTATGTTTCTGTTGCCTTGAATGTCAGGAAGTTCTTTGCCTCAGGCCACCCCTTTGTGAAGCGTGAAGAAACAGTTTTCAAATGGAAATGAATGGGCATCACCTGTGGCTCTTTGCTTAATTGCTCTGGAAAGGGATGTGTCTTAGTCAGACACTAGGCCCTGTTTGAGGCTGTGGCTAAGATTCTCAGCTCCTGATAGATCTAAAGAAGATCCCATGTGTGCATCCAAAACCAAAATGGCAAAAAATCTGTCATTGTGGATGAAGTCTCTTGCCTTCTTCTGTTTGGTTCCTGACCTCCATCAAGTGAGAATAGGGATCCTTTGGATCAAATGAGTTCTTCAAAGTCCTGCAGAACTGCTTGGGTTGTCTCATGATGCCAAATCACATAAAGAATCTATACCTGACAGTAAGTAGGCCTCAAATTGGAGAAGCAGAGCAGTATTTATGGCAGGCCTAGAGCAGTTGTGTGCAGGTGTGTGACAATACATCTGTGGTGGGGTCATGTGGATCTTACATTGACTTCCAAATGGCTTGTGACTGACATGGTGCAGCTAGCAGAACTTTGTATGTAAAGGCATCATGCTACATGGAGAGTTTTCAGGGCAATGTTCAGAATCAAGTTCCTATGGTAAAGGGGGCAAGCAATGGGGGATAGAAGCCTGGTTGGTGCATTCTCCTGCAGACCCTGACACACCATACGTTACAGGACTCCCTCCAGCATTGTGTCCCAGTTTAACTCCTTGTATGTCATGAACCAAATACAAAACACCCACTGCAGCAGCAAGAAACACCACGAAAAGTGGAGGATGACCAAATGATTTCAAAGTCCAGACGGGGAGACACTTATCCCCCATTGGCCACAGTTTAGTTACAAAGAGTGAATTCAGCACTGCTGCCTCATGTTCATTGGACAATAAGAATTCATGTTCTCCAGGTCACAAAAATGCAGACCCAAGTTTGATGGTCTCACTAGAAAGGAAGGTAAAGCTTCTGAAAACAACATATATTTCAAGTACCCAACCTCATTGTCAGTATCTCCAGAAGTGTTTAGGCCAGCAGAGATCCATGTTTGTGGAGTTTTACCCTGTCCCTAAGGTTTGGAAACGTCTCTTCCACCTCAAAGGTTGTGAACTACTGAGAATTTTCCATTCTACGTATGTATTCACAGATTTTCTAACTCTTCTCCTCTAATTGATTCTTACATGGGGCGTGGTTATTTCAAGCCATTGATCTGAATGAGAGTGGGAATTTTTTTGTGTGTAGCACGTATTTGCATACACATTGGATTCATTTTCCAATTTTCCATTCGAAATACTGAATCCCTGACACGAACACATACCCTACTAGACTCTGACTACTAATTCTAATATGATGCAGAAAAGTAACACAAACAGAATTGAAATACAAGCAGTTCAGAGGAGGCATGGTGTATAATTGATCTTGCCTTTTGCATGATAAATGTCAGGTGTTATAAATCCAGTCTATTTTTAATTGAAATAGATCTCCATGTGTTTTTAAAGTTAACAAATATGTGAATTCCTGTCTCCCTTTGTCTGTAGCCTATTCAGCACATGTATTTTTATATGCACATATCAAATCCTACCTGGTGTCACACCTACATTCTTGTGAGGTGACTGACTTGGGAGATACAATTTGTGAGAAGACATCACTCCTCCTAAACGCTGTTGGAACTGATAATTCAAATAATGCGTGAGCTTCCTAGTTGAAAAACCTTATACATAAATCCCTGTTAAGAAAATTGAATATTTTTGGATCTGTGATTGATGTATATTTCATAGTGAATTTAGATTTGCATATATGTTGCTACATTTTAATATCTGTATGTGTCTGTGTGTGTATACACACACACACACTCTCTCCAGATTTTTCAAAATATGAAATATATGTATCTTATTTACACTCCCTAAATTCATTTATGTTCAAGTATGTGGATTTATAATCAACTTTTCACAAGATTTTTCTCAGAAATATTTATCCACCTGAAATACATATTTGTTTCCTAGTACTGAAAACTAACTTCAGTGAATGGTACATACAAATCCTGTTGATAGCCACAGCCAAGGGTCTCCAGTAAATACAATATGTACTACTGCACAACCTAAGGCAGGCATGGTCCCTAAGCCACATGCTCGTTGTTTAAACAGAGAGGGGGAGATTTTGAGAGCCACAGCCAATGGGGCCCCAGGAAACCTCCAGCTGCCAGCAAACTTCCAGCTGCCGGCTGATGATTGGCTCCACAGCGGCCCCAGCAACATCTAGCTGATTGGCTCCTCTGCGGTGATGCTCATTGCAGATGCTCATTGAGCTGTTTCCCTGCCCTTTCAGACTGCCAGTGGATGATTGGCTGACAGAGGCCCCAGCAACATCTAGCTGATTGGCTCCTCTGTGGTGATGCTCAATGGGATGTTTCCCTGCCCTTTCAGACAACGGAGCTGCTCATTGGTGGACATTTTTGGCTCCGCCCATGTGACCCAGCCAATCGGCCTCAAAAGGAGGAGGCTTGTGGTTGAGGGAGAGGCTTGTGGGAAGACTGTGGTGGCAGTTGGGCTCTGAGGGTTTTTCCTGAGAAGCTGTTTTGTTTGGCTTGTGTGGTTCTAAAAATAAAGTTTGTTTCTTTTGACAATTGGCTCCTGAATTGTGCCCAGCCAGACTGATGATAATCATGTAAAATGTTGATATTAAATCGCATACATGAACTTGAATGAATTTAGGGAGTGTATAATAAGACACATATATTTCATATTTTGGAAAATCTGGAAAATCTGGTATATATATATATACACACACACACACAACAATAAAATGTAGCAATATATATGCCAATCGAAATTTATCATGAAAATTATATCATCCACATATCTAAAAATATTCATTTTACTGAACATGGATTTATGTATGATGTTGTTCACTAGGAAGCTCACCCATAGTTTGAATTTTCAGTTCCATCAGTATTTAGGGGAAGTGATCTATTCTCATAATTTGTATATTCCAAAGTTAGTGAGATCACAAGAATTTACGTGTGTTACCAGGTAGGAGTCTATATATGCATAAAAATATACATGTTCTAAAGAGGCTACAGAGCAAAGGAGACAGGAATTTACATATGTGTTAACTTTGAAAACTCATGGAGAAATATTACAATGAAAAGTTGACTAGATTTATAACACATATCCTTGATAAAGGAGAAGGAAAATCCAAGTATACACCATGCCTCCTACAAAAGGCCTGTATTTCTATTCTGTTAGGTTTCTTTTTCTCCATCATTTTAGGATAGTAGTCAGAGTCTAGTAGGGTATGGGTTAGTGTCAGAAATTCAGTATTGCAAATGGAAAATAGGATAATGTATCCAATGTGTATGCAAATATGTGCTACACAATAATCTTCCCACTCTCACCTAGAACAATGCCTTGACATTACCTTTGCCCCAAGTGAGACACAATTAGAGAAGAAGAGTTAGAAAATCTGTGAATACATATCTGGAATGGAAAATTCTCAGGAGTTCTCAACCTGGGAGCAGGTAGAGGAGTTTCCAGAAGTAAGGGATTGGGTAAACACTCCACAACCATGGAGCTCTGCTGGAAAAAAGACTTCTGGAGAATCTGCCTCTGAGGTGTGGCACTTGAAATATATATTGTTGTCAGGAGCTTTGTCTTCATTTGTAGTGAAACCATCAAAGCTGGGTATGAATCTATGTGACCTGGAGAACATGGTTTCTTATTTTCCAATGAACCTGAGGCAGCAGTGCTGAATTCTCTCTTTGTAGGTAAACAGAGGCCAGTGGGCCAAAGTGTCTAACCATGTGGACTGTGAAGCCATTTAGTCATCCTCCAATTTTCATGGTGTTTCTTGGTGCTGAACTGGGAGTTTGGTATTTGCTTCAAGAAATACAAGGAGTTCAACTGGGACACAGTGTTGGAGGGAGTTCTGTGACATGTGCTGGGTCAGAGTCTCCAGGAGAACGCACTAACCCAGCTTCTATCCCACATAGCTTGCCCCCTTGACCATAGCAACCTGATTCTGAACATTTCCCTGAAACCTCTTCATATAACAAGATGCCTTTGCATATAAGGGTCTGCTGGGTGCACCATGTTAGCTAAAAGCCATTTGGAAGTCAATGGCAGATCCACATGGCACCACCATAAATATTTTATCACACACCTGCACACCACAACTCTGGGCCAACTACTCCGCAGTCTCCATCTAACCGGCATCTCTGTTCTACACCACTTTCATTATACCCAATCAATCAAGGCACTGTCTGGTACACTAATGATCAGCAACAGGACATCAAATGTTCTCCAGTGCCACCTCATCATGCGAATTTCAAAAATTTCATGGTATTTATCTAGCCATTTTACAAGGATGAAGTTGGAGGCATTGTGGGTTTCAATTCTTTCAGGAATCATTCAATGTTGAGGAAGCTCATTTCAATGAAAGTTCTGGAGAACTCTCACAGGCAAGGCTTTCCAAAGAGTGGCCAAATAGTCACATGAAGCCAGGCCAATTGAGGTCTACAATGTGAGGTCCATGTGTGTTTTGACTCTCAACTATGTCTGGCAAGTATTTCAAAATAACATCATATGATATTCTGTCTGAGATTCCCAGTGCTCTGTGGAAAGCCACCCCGGGCCTAGATCTCAGTTTCAAAGGGCGACTTTCATGGGTGGCCGCCTAAAATCCCAACACAAATCATGGCAATACTTCTCTGAGGTCAGTTCCAGAACTCAGTCTCTAAGAGGAATCACACCAGAGTTCAAGCCCTGGTGGACCCAGTCATCTTTTCCGACTGCCACATAAATGACCACAATGAAAACTAAAACACTCCCAAATGGCCCTCATCTTCTTCCATATAGACACTCATCATAACCTCTGGCTTGACGTTTCCTTGAGGGGCACAGCCCAAGACAGTGTCCAAAATAGTCTCCCTTTCCTCTCATTTGCCTAAAGTCAGGGTGGCCTGGACACCCATTCTGTGAACCATGAGTGATCAAATAACCCTGACTTTAATACTGCTCTGCTTCTCCAATTTGAGGCCTACTGTCTGTGGAGTATAGATTCTTGATGTGAATTGGAGTAATGAAAAAACCCAATAACCCATTGGCTACACTCTGCAGGGTTTTGAAGAACTCATTTGACCCAATAAATCCCTTTTCTCATTTTATGGAGGTCAGGAACCTTACAGAGGAAAGTGAGAGACTTCATCCTCAATGACTGCTTTTTGGGCCATTTTGGTTTTTGATGTGCCTTCTGGAATGTTACATATTTTTTTTTTTGGTTTTAGTGCCTTCTGGAATATTACATAATTTTTTTCTTTAGACATTATTGCCAGAGTTCCTATCTTCATCCCAGTGCAGGTGAAATCAAAGATAATACCAATCTACAGCTTCTGCAATAGCCATCCCTGTACTGCTTGCAGAACTTGCCTGGACACATTGTGAACTCACCTAAATGCATTGTGAACTATCTGTTGGTGCAGCGACTTGTGGTAGTGTTGGGGTATATTTGCTGATGATGTCATCGGTGGTACAATTTTTCCAAAAGGAACCATCAATTGGCTTGGTGTATCTTCCTCCCTTCTGCGTGTCATGATCGTCCAGCTAAAATTTGGGGGGCCAACAGAGGTGAGGCAAAGAACCTCACCCACCCCCGCTGGTACAAAGACCTCTCCACAGGTGTGGCTCTATACTGGACGGGTAGTCAGTGACGGGTAAGATCCAATTGCAATGGTACCAACTTAACGGGTAAAGACCATATGTACTATTGGACAACCTAAGGCAGGCACGGTCCCTAAGCCACATGCGTGTTGTTTAAACAGAGAGGCGAAGATGTTGAGAGCCACAGCCGAAGGGGCCCCAGCAAAATTCCTGCTGCCAGCAAACTTCCAGCTGCCGGCTGATGATTGGCTCACAGCGGCCCCAGCAACACCTAGCTGATTGGCTCCTCTGCGGTGATGCTCAATGGGCTGTTTCCCTGCCCTTTCAGACCACAAAATTGCTCATTGGGGGACTTTTTTTGACTCCGCCCACATGACCAAGCCAATCGCCCTCAAGAGCAGGAGTATTGTGGGAGGCGGAGAGATGCTCCTGTGGGAGGGAGAGGTTTTGGGAAGCCAGTGGTGGCAGTTGGGGCTCTGAAGGTTTTTCCTGAGAGGCTGTTTTGTTTGGCATGTGTGGTTCTAAAAATAAAGTTAGTTTCTTTTGACAAGTGGCTGCTGATTGTGCCCAGCAAGACTGCGGCATTATCCTAATATTTCTACAATAACTGACCCAGTTTAACATCAATGCAAGTAGATTCCTGTGGAAGAGGACATGATGTGTATTTTGACGTTCATTTTTATGTAACAGTGGTACATTACTATTTCTTCAGTTTACGCACATCATAGTATATATATTTGATCCACAAGTTCACAAATTTATAGGCATTTGTTTCACTTTCAATCACTTTCTGCTTCAAAACACATGTATTCCTCCAGGTTTCTTGACTGGTCTTTTCATGAGACTTCTTTCCAAACACATTATTTCCGATTTCCATAATCACTTTTGAAGCAAAACTCACACATTCTTCATGAAAAACCATAATGCTGATATAACCATTATATATATTACTGGTTGGAATGAAGGATTGTATATCAATGTAAGATTTTCTGTATATTTTCAGATATCAATTCAATCCATTATTTAAAGTTAGAACCAGTTATAATATTTCTTTACAGTATGGTCTATTCATGCATTATCTCTATAATTATAGACACAGGGTACACCATTTTTACCTCCAAAAATAATTGATACGTCTTCAAAATATTGCTCCCAGAAATGGTGGAAGAAATACTCATGTCACCTGATCTACATATACATTTTACCACAGTAATATTCTGCACACAGAAAGAAGAGGTCAAACTTATGTTTGTACCAAAGCCTAAATGAAAAGTGAGCATGGATTACGGAAAACATCCATGTCCATATTGCCTAATGCTCTCAAAAGTTCATCCTATTGGTGACTACATGTTTGTTTCTTCCTAAGATTATATATTCAAACTCAACCCTGTTGAAAATGTATAATTCTATCACTCACTTTATACTTTGCCTGATATCCTAATGTCAATTGATATCTGCATTCCTACTTTTTTCCCCAGTTCATCCTTTTGACAGACTCTCCACATGTGCTGACAATTACATTCACTCTCTATCCGAAACCCTATTGCTAAAGATCTTTTCATCTAAATCTTATACTCACTCTTCTTTCAAAACCTACCAACAATCTTACTAATCCTACAAATTATTTCTTTTTGACTGGATGTTCTCTTCAACATTCAATCAACCAAGGTACAAGGAATTATGCCATTGTATATTGATTTATCTGAGACATCTGTGCAGAATATAATTCAAAGCTAAGAATCCCAGCCAAGGGTCCAATGCAATTCTGGGCTTCAAATATTACCTAGATGTCTGTTTTCATACTTATATTTCACTTATATTCTTATAAATATCGCACGTTCCCAATACCATAATTCATCCCGCAGAATGATTCCTAACCCAAATGGAACATGTTATTAACCCTGACCATACACTGTTCTCTCAATCTAATTTTACTGAAGAGCAGGGACAGAGTTGGTCTTTCAATACAGAAATTAATGGATCTTCCACTTGCTGAGAACCTCCAAGGTCATTAAATTAAATGTAGGCAGCTATGAATGACGTCAGAGAGCAAAAGTCATCTTCCATGACAAACAACCTGGTTAGCATGAAGGGATGTGTCTGAATCAACATTTCTTTTCTTAATGTATAGAAGATGGACCAAACCAGGCCTATCTGGAGAGCTTTTTTTGGGTGCCTATGGTTGATATACCATGCAAACTTGTGAAAGTTTCACTGGAAGAAGGGGCAGCCTCCAACTCATTGGACTTTGGAAGCAACTCTTAGGACAAATTGGTTGACAAGGCAGTAACCTAATTCAGTTCCTGAAGGAAGTGACCTACGTCACTTCCTTGGTGAAGGAATTCTCTGAACTTGGGATCCATGAAGACAGGTACCCAGAGCCAGTCCCAGTCCCAGTCCCAGTGGGCTCACTTGTTCAGTTTTACCAAGGACAGGGTCAGTCTTTCTTGGTACCTACCTATGTGAGGATGGCCAAAGGCCAGAAGAGCTCTGAAGAGGGATCTTTTCTGAGAAAGCAGGTAGTGGCTCACCGCTGGCTCCTGACAACTTCACAAAGTTGGCCAAAGAGACCAGATCTGAGTCAGGACAGGACATTTCGGGAGAACATTTTATGGCCCACCAGTCAGAGGACACTCTGGATAGTCACAGACCTACTTGGGGGAAGGAGGTCCCTTTGTGGGAGTGGTTGTGGTTTTGTTGTTTTGTCACATGTTCTGAAAATAGGTAGGAAATGTGGTTTGTTTGGTTTGGATTGGACTGTTTCTAGTAAGTCGTTTGACATGTAAGTGTTTCTATGTCTGTGTATCCCACTGTGTCTGTGGTTGTAGACATTAGAAAAGAGAATGAATTAATTGATGTGTCCTGTCTAGTAGAAAGCTTCCCAGCATTCATCCTGCCCAATTGATTAATGGACTGCGGCTTGCCTTCTGGATGGGCAAAACCTTCTATCTTCCTAAGATCCTGTTTTCTTCCTGAATTCTGGCCACTCTCCAGAATAGGCTCATGGTTTTGTGTCCAAGATATATACCACCTCCAAGCTCTGTGACATGGCCATGTACTTGATACCTGAAGTGAATGGGGAGCATCTCAGAAAACTCAGATATCAGTGTGACCAGGAAAGTCTCAGTGGAGAAACCCTGCTTTGTGTCTTTTGCTTACCTGTTCTTCTGTTGCCCTAAATGTCAGGAAGGTCTTTGCCTCTGGCCACCCATTTGTGAAGCCTGAAGAAAACAGTTTTCAAATGAAAATGAATGGGCATCACCTGTGGCTCTTTGCTTAATTGCTTTGTAAAAGGATGTGTCTGAATCAGCCTCTTGGTTCTGTGTGAGGTTGTGGCTTAGATTCTCAGCACCTGATGCATCAAAAGATAGATTCCATGTGTGCATTCAAAACAGAAATGGCAAATGAGTCTCTTGCCTTCCTCTATTAGATTCCTGACCTTCATCAAGTAAGAATCAGGATCCTTTAGTTCAAAAGAGTTCTTTGAACCCCTGCAGAAGTGCTTGGGTTTTCTGATGACTCCAAATCACATAAAGAATCTATACCTGACAGTCAGTAGGCCTCAAATTGGAAAAGCAGAACAGTATTAACGCCATGCCTATTTGATCAGTTCTGGTTCACAGGAAGGGTGTGTAGGCCACCCTGACTTTCGGCAAATGATGGGAAAGGGAGCTTATTTTGGACAGTGTCCTGGTCTGCGCCCCTCATGGAAACTTCTAGCCAGAGGTTATGATTAGTGTCTATATGGAAGAACATGAGGGCCATGTGAGAGTGTTTTGGTTTTCATTGTTGTCATTTGTGTGGCGGTGGGAATAGATGACTGCGTCCACCTGTGTTTCAACTCTTGTGGGATTCCCCTTGGAGACTGAGTTCTGAAACTGACCTTAGAGAAGTATTGCCATAAATTGTGTTGGAATTTTCGGAGGCCACGCATGAGAGTCGCCCTTGGAAACTGAGATCTAGGCCCAGGGTGCCTTTCCACAGAGCACTGGGAATCTCAGCGAGGATATCACTTGATTATATTCTGAAAGACTTGGCAGCAATAGTTGAGAGTCAAAACACACATGGACTTCACATTGTAGACGTCAATCTGGCTGGCTTTATGTGACCTTGGGTCACTCTTTCAGAAGACTTGCCTGTGAGAGTTCTCTAGAGCTTCCATTGAAATGAGATTCCTCAATATTTAATGGTTCCTAAATGAATTGAACCCCACAGTAACTCCAACTTCATCCTTGAAAAATGGCTAGAAAATACCATGAAATTTTTGAAATTTCCATGACCAGCTGGCACTGGAAAACCATTTGATGTCCTGTTGCTTATCATGAGTATACAAGACAGTGCCTGGTTTGACTGAGTTTCATGATAATGGTGTAGAAAAGATATGCCAGTAAGTTGGAGCCTGCTGAGTAGTGGGCCAAGAGCAGTAGAGTGTAGGTGTGTGAAAAAACATCTGTGGTGGGGCCACGTGGATCTGCCATTGGCTTATAAATGGTTTGTGACTGACATGGTGCAGCTAGCAGACCTTTGGATGTAAAGGCATCTTGTTGTATGGAGAGATTTCAGGGCAATGTTCAGAATCATGTTGCTATGGTCAAGGGGGCAACTATGTGTGATAGAAGCCTTCTTGGTACATTCTCCTGCCGATCCTGACCACCACACGTGACAGAACTCCCTGCAGCACTGTATCACAGTTAAACTCCTTTATTTCGTAAAGTAAATACCAAACTTTCAGTGCAGCATCAAATAACATGATTAAATGTGAAGGACGATCAAATGGCTTCACAGTCCACATGGGGAGACACTTAGCCCCCAGTAGCCCCAGTTTGCCTACAAAGAGAGAATTCAGTACTGCTGCCTCGTGTTCATAGGAAAATAAAAAAAAACATGTCGTCCAGGTCACATAGATGCAGACTCAGCTTTGATGATCTCACTACAAAGGAAGCTAAAGCTCCTGACAACAACATATATTTCAAGTGCCCAACCTCAGAGGCATTTTCTCAAGAAGTCTTAAGGCCGACACAGCTCCATGTTTGTGGTATTTACCCTGTCCCTTACTTTTGGAAACTCCTCTACCACCTTCAAGGTTGTGAATTCCTGAGCATTTTCCATTCCAGATATTTATTATGAACTCAGACAACAACAAGTGCTGGCGAGGATGTGGAGAAAAGGGTACACTTGTACATTGCTGGTGGAACTGCAAATTGGTGCAGCCAAATTGGAAAGCAGTATGGAGATTTCTTGTAGAGGTGGGAATGGAACCACCATTTGACCCAGGTATTCCCCTTCTCAGTCTATTCCCTAAAGACCTAAAAAAAATGCTACAGGGACACTGCTACATTGATGTTCATAGCAGCACAATTTACAATAGCAAGACTGTGGAACCAACCTAGATGCACTTCCATAGATGAATGGATAAAAAATGAGGCATTTATACACAATGGAGTATTACTCTGCATTAAAAAATGACAAAATTTTTACAGAGAAATGGATGGCATTAGAGCAGATTATGCTAAGTGAAGCTAGCCAATCCCTAAAACCAAATGCCAAATGTCTTTTTGATATAAAGAGATTAACTAAGAACAGAGTAGGGACGAATAGAATGAGAAGAAAATTAACATTAAACAGGGATGAGAGGAGGGAGGGAAAGGGAGAGAGAAGGGAAATTGCATGGAAATAAAAGGAGACCCTCAGGGTTATACAAAATTACATTCAAGAGGAGGTGAGGGAAAGGAAAAAATTATACAAGGGGGAGAAATGAATTACAGTAAAGAGGTAGAGAGAGAAGAGGAGAGGGGAGGTAAGGGGAGGGGGATAGTAGAGGTTAGGAAAGGCAGCAGAATAGGACAGACACTAGTATGGCAATATGTAAATCAATGGATGTGTAACTGATGTGATTCTGCAATCTGTTTATGGGGTAAAAATGGGAGTTCATAACCCACTTGAATCACAGTGTGGAATATGATATATCAAAACTATGTAATGTTTTGAACAAGCATAAATAAAAATTAAAAAAAAGAAAACTAACTTTGGTGAATGGTGCAAAGAAATCCTAATATTTCTACAGTAACTGACACAGTTTAACATCAATGCGAGAAGATTCCTGTGGGACATGATGTGTATTTTGATGTTCATTTTTATTCAGCACTGGTACATTACTATTTCTTCAGTTAATTCAGATCATATTATAATATTTCATCCACAAGTAAGCAAATTTATCGTCATTTTTTTCAATTTCAATCACTTCCTGCTTCAGAACTCATGAATTCCTCGGTGTTCCTTGACTGGCATTTTCATGAGACTTCTTTCCAAACACATTATTTTCGATTTCCATAATCACATTTGAAGCAAAACTCACACAAACTTCATGATAAATCGTACCCTAATATTAACATTAGGTGTATAACTCGTTGTCATGAATGATTGCATATCAATATAAGATTTCTTATATATTTTCAGATATCAATTCAATCCATTATTTAAAGTGGAACAAGTTGTATTATTTATTGAAATTAAGGTCTATTCATGCATTATCTGTATATTCATAAAAACAGGGTACACCTCTTTTTACCCCCAATGCTAATTTATACGTTTTCAAAATACTGCTCCTAGAAATGGTGGAAGAAAAAATCATGTCATCTGATCTACATATACATTTTATCACAGTAATATTCTGGAAACAAAATGCAAAGGTCCCACTTAGGATTGTACCAAAGCCTAAATGTAAAGTGAACATGGATTACTAACAATATCCATGTCCATGTTGCCTAATGCTCTCAAATGTCAATCCTATTGGTGACCTACATATTTGTTTCTTCCTAAGATTAGATATTCAATCTCAACCCTGTTGAAAATGTCTTATTCTATCACTCACTTTATACTTTGCCTGATTTCCTAATGTCTCTATTGATATCTGCTTTTCTACAAATTTTCCCCAGTTTCACACCCTTCATGATAAACCATAACCTTAATGTGGCCATTAGATATATAACTGGTTGGAATGAATGTTTGTATGTCAATATAAGATTTCTTGTATTTTTTCACATATAATTTCAATCCATTATTTAAAGTCGGAACCAGATATATTATTTATTCACAGTATGGTCTATTCATGCATTATCTCTATATGCACAGACAAAGGGTACACCTCTTTTTACCCCCATTACTAATTTATACGTCTTGAATATGTTGCTGCCAGAAATGGTGGAAAAATAGTCATGTCACCTGATCTACATATACGTTTTATCACAGTAATATTCTGGACAAAAAAAGCAAAGGTCACACTTAAGATTGTAGCAAAGACTAAATGAAAAGTGAGCATGGATTACTAAACATCCATGTCCAGGTTGCCTAATGCTGTCAAATGTCAATCCTATTGGTCACTACACATTTGTTTCTTTCTAAGATTATATATTCAAACTCAACCCTGTTGAAAATATCTAATCCTATCACTCACTTTATACTTTGCCTGATTTTGTAATGTCTCTATTGATATCTTTCCTAACTATTTTCCCCAGTTCATCATTGTGACTGTCTCTTCACTTGTGCTGACATTAACATTCACTGTCTACCAGAAACCCTATTGCTAAACAACATTTGGTCCAAATCCTATACTCACTCTTCTTTCTAAACCTACCGAGAATCTTCCGAATCCTACCGACTATCCCTTTTGACTGGAAGTTCTCTTCTACATTTAATCATCCATGGTACAAGGACCTAAGCCATTGTATATCGATTTACCTGACACATCAGTGCAGAACATAATTCAAAGCTACGTATCCCAATCAAGGGCCCAATGCCCTTTTGGGCTTCAAATCTTAGCTAGATTTCTGTTTTCATACTTATAATTCACCTATATATTCTTGTAAATATCGCAGTTTCCCAATACCATTATTCATCCCGCAAAAAGATTCCTAATCCAAATCGAACCTGTTAGTTAACCTAACCATACACTGTTCAGTCAATTTAACTTTACAGAAGAGCAGGGATAGAGTTGTTCTTACAATACAGGAATATAGGGGATCTTCCACATGCTGAGAAACTCAAAGGTCCATGCAGAAATGATTCCTGGAGAAGTTGTAAGCAGCTATGGAGGACCTAAGAGAGCAAAAGTCATCCTCCATGCCAAACAACCTGGTCAGGATGAAGGGTTGTGTCTGAAACAGCTTCTCTCTTCTTAATGTAGAGAAGATGGACCAAACCAGGCCTGTGTGGAGAGCTGTTCCCAGGTGCCAATGGTTGATATACCATTCTAACTTGTGAAAGTGTCACAGGAGGTAGGGGCAGCCACCATCTCATGGGACCCTTGAAAGCAATTGTTAGGACAAAGTGGTTGCCACGGCAGTAACCTCATTCAGTTCCTGAATGAGGTGACCTACCTCTCTTCCTTGATGACGGATCTCTCTGAACTTTGGATCCAGGAAGCCAGGCACCCAGAGTCAGTCCCAGTTTCTTACCCAGTGGGCTCAGTTGTTTGGAATAACCAAGGACAGAGTAAGTCTTCCTTGGTACCTACTGATGTGAGGATTGCCAAATGCCAAGAGAGCTCTAAAAAGGGGAATTTCCTGAGAAAGCAGGTAGTGGCTCACCACTGGCTCCTGAAAACTTCACAGTGTTGGCCAAGGTGACCAGATCTGAGAAGGACAGACCATTTCAAGGAAACATAGTATGGCCCATCATTCAGAGTACATTCCAATTAGTCACAGACCTACTTGAATAAAGGAGGTGTCGTTGTGGGTGTGATTGTGATTTTGTGGTTATGTCTCACGTTCTGAGAATAGGTGAGAAAGGCGGTTTGTTTGCTTTAGAGTGGACTGTTTATAGTAAGTCATTTGACAAGGTGATTGTTTGTATGCCTGTGTATCCCACTGTTTCCGTGGTTGTAGACATTATAAAAGATAATGCATCAATGGATGTGTCCTGTCTAGTAGAAAGCTTGCCAACATTCATGCTGCCCAATTTATGAGTGGACTGCAGGTTGCTTTAGGGACGGGCAACACCTACTATCTTCCGAAGTTCCTGTTTTCTTCCTGAATTCTGGCCACTCTCCAGAGTAGGCTCATGGTTTTGTGTCCAAGATATGTACCACCTCCAAGCTCTGTGACATTGCCATATACTGGATAGCTGAAGGGAATAGCAAGCATCTCAGAAAACTCAGATATCAGTGTGACAAAGAAAGTCTCAGTAGAGAAACCCTGCTTTGGGCCTTTTGCTTACCTATTTTTCTGTTGCTCTGAGAGTCAGGAAGGTCTCTGCCTCAGGCCACCAATTTGTGAAGCCTGAAGAAAACTGTTTTCAAATGGAAATGAATGGGCATCACCTGTGTATCTTTGCTTAATTGCTTTGGAAAGGGATGTGTCTGAATCAGCCACTTGGCCCTGTGTGAGGCAGTGGCTTAGATTCTCAGCACCTGATGGAACTAAAGAAAGATCCCATGTGTGCTTCCAAAATCAAAATGGCAAAAATATCAGTAATTGTGTGTGAAGTATCTTGCCTTACTCTGATAGGTTTCTGATCTCCATCAAATGAGACTAGGGATCCTTTGGGTCAAATGAGTTCTTCAAAGCCCTGCAGAGGCTAGCCCATATGAACTTGGGTTTTTTCATTACTTTAAATCACATTAAGAATCTATACCTGACAGTCAGTAGGCCTCAAATTGGAGAAGCAGAGCAGTATTAAGGCCAGGCTTATTTTATCACTCCTGGTTCACAGGAATGGTGTCCAGGCCCAGCTGACTTTAAGCAAATAAGGGATAAGGGAGCTTGTTTTGGATACTGTCTTGTGCTGCGCCCCTCATGGAAACCTCCAGCCAGAGTTTATAATGAGTGTCTATATGGAAGAAGGTGAGGACCATGTGGGAGTGTTTTGGTTTTAATTGTGTTCATTTGTGTAGTGGTTGGAAGAAATGACTGGATCCACCAGGGCTAGAACTTTGGTATGATTCACCTTAGAGACTGAGTTCTGGAACTGACCTCAGAGAAGTATTGTCATGAATTGTGTTGTGATTTTAGAAGGCCACGCATGAGAGTCACCATTGGAAACTGAAATCTAGGCCAAGGGTGGCTTTCGACTGATCACTTGGAATCTCAGCCAGGATATCACATGATTTTATTCTGAAAGACTTGACAGGCATAGTTGAGAGTCAAAACACACATGGACCTCACATTGTAGACCTCAATGGGCTGGGCTTCATGTGACTATTTGGCTACTCTTTGGGAAGCCTTGCCTTTGAGAGTTCTCCAGAGCATTCATTGAAATGAGGTTCCTCAACATTAAATGGTTCCTGAATGAATTGAAACCCACAGTTTCTCCAACTTCACCCTTGAAAAGTGGCTAGATAAATACCCTGAAATTTTTGAAACTCCCATGACCAGGTGGCACTGGAGAACCTTTGGATCTCCTGTTGCTGATCATGAGTGTACCAGACAGTGCCTTGATTGACTGGATTTCATGATAATGGTGAAGAACAGAGATGCCAGTAAGTTGAGAATGCTGAGTAGTGGGCCCAGAGCAGTGGTGTGCAGGTGTGTGATAAAATATCTGATGTGGGGCCGTGTGGATTTCCAATTGACTTCCAAATGCCTTTTGGCTGCCATGGTGCATCCAGCAGAACCTTACATGTAAAGGCATCTTATTATATGGAGAGGTTTCAAGGCAATGTTCAGAATCAGGTTGGTATGGTCAAGGAAAAAGCTGTGTGAAATAGAAGCCTGGTTGGTGCATTCTCCTGCAGTTCCTGACCCACCACACGTGAAAGAACTCCCTCCAGCACTGTGTCCCAGTTGAACTCCTTGTATTTCGTGAAGCAAATACCAAACTCCCAGTGCAGCACCAAGAAACACCACAAAAATGGAGGATGATCAAATGGCTTCACAGTCCACACGGGGAGACACTTAGCCCCCAGTGGCCACAGTTTACCTACCAAGAGAGAATTAAGCACTGCTGCCTCATGTTCATTGGAAAATAAGAAACCATGCTCTCCATTCACATAGATGCAGACCCAGCTTTGATGGTCTCAATAAAAAAGAAGCTAAACCTTCTGACAACAAAATATATTTAAAGTACCCAACCTCAGAGGCAGTTTCTCAAGAAGTCTTTAGGCCGGCAGAGCTCTATGTTTGTGGAGTGTTTACCTCTTAGACCAGGATGTAAGAAAAGAACACTGACTCCAGTTAAAATCAAATTAAAGTAAGCTTATTATTTCCACTGGCTGGGCTGCCTCTCCCTCCAAAGATTGCGAGAGCAAGAGAGCAACCCCACCTTTACTACAGCCCAGGTTTGCAGCCCAGAAAGTTACACAAAAATGGGGTAACAGATAACAGAACTCTGACAAGCATCACACTAATGGGAGTTTACATTTTTTTTTTTTGCTAGCCCCAACATCAAAATTTATGAGGACCATTAGAGCCTCAGAGAGGGTCATTGTCTGGCCACAGAAGGCCAATATTTATGAGGTGTGACAAAGTTTCAGAGAGGGCTGCTATCTGGTCAGAGAGCCATGCACGGGTGAGTTTAAGGCACGGGCAGTCATTCCAAGCAGGTTCAGAATTTGCAGTAATTTACAGTAAAGCCAAAATGATTTTTTCATGGCTTTGTTGCAAGATGGCTCCCAATTTTAATAAAAGATAAGGTTGGGTCTATCATTCCCCCCTTTTCTTATGTGTCCCTTTGTAATCCTTGATAGGTTAGTGGAAAAGCACTGAGGAAATTTTAATCCCTCAGTTAACAGTCTCCAAATTTTTAGAACTCACCGAAAACCAGTCTCCCTGATATTACCTGACTTAATTAATTACTTATATTGATAGTCTATTTATTTTGGGCTCCATTGGTGTAAGTGGAGAGTCATCTCTCATTTTGCCTTCTTCTCAGCTGAGAGAGGGTGACATGAGTGTGCATGGCGTGAGAGACATGAGTTGCCTTTTTGAAGTCAGTTGAGGAATATGAGTTGCCTTTTAGAAGTCAGTTCTTTTTGAAGTCTTGTTGAGGAAGAACAGGCTGTAAAGTCATCTGGGGATGGGTTCTTCTATGAGAGAAACAAAAAAACATGAGTATTGAATAAATGTTGCAGTAGCTGGATCATGTCACTGTATGAAGTACCCTCACCAGTCTTTAATATCCCCAATTATCAGGACTGTCAACTTAATATTTAACTTTTAGTGTTACAGTTGTCCCTCCCCATAATATACAGTTTAATAATTTAATGTCATCTGATTTTGCAAAATCCTTTCACTAGTATGACCTCTGTGTCTAATAGAGAAACATTTAATTCTGTTACTCAGGGCTGGATAATCGTACTAGCAAACACCAAGCCTACCTGTAGGTTAGGAATATCTGTAGGCCTTAAACTAAAAACTTCTGCCTCTGGCAGCTCCTCTTGATAGTCTTTATAGCCAACAGTTTTACTTATTTTGGGAGGCTAACATAAAGTGTATACCTTAAAATATTATTATTATTATTATTATTATTATTATTATTATTATTATTATTATTTAAAATGCCCATGAATGGCTGTATTTTGGTTTTAACTGTCTTTGCTAAGTGTTTAAGATGAAGCAGTCAAATGACTTTTGTTTCTATCTATTGTTAGCAGTCAGCTGAGCTTTTATGGGAGTCATTCCTTGGGAAACTTGAGAGCAGCTTCTCAGTTCTGCTAGTGCAATTTGAGCTAGGTGGGTTCAGGTCTTGCTTGACCGTGTGGCTTCCCTCAGAAGCATCAGGGATGTCTCCCTTTCCTGATGACTCTCCTCTTTGTAGCAAATGCACTGATTGGCTTTCTGTTCTCTAGTGGTCTCATTAATCTCCCTGATCGGGAGGTTATGTGGCCCAGAGTTGCAAAGCTCATAGAGAAGTCCCCTGTTCCCTGGATTCAGACTGACTCAAAGTGCAAGAGTCAAATATTGTTTTTTTTTTTTGGCCCTTTTCATTTAACTATAATTTTGAATCCTAATCTGAAACAACCAGCAAATAAATTTTAACAGCCATATATTAAGAGTACTGCACTTTAATGTCTATAAGTTTATAATTATTTATATTTTATTAATTGGGATCTTATTATTCTGTCTGTCTTGTAGTTGATGACTTATTTTCTTAAATTAACTCATGTTGTGTTCTTAAAGCAACACTTCTGTAAAACACCAACAGGGAATCTTTAGATCACTTATAAAGAAATTAAAAAATAAAATTTTTTAACAAGAGTAAAAATACTTAGTTCATGTAATAGCTACCCTGAATTTTTTGGTGAGTTATATATTATATCACCTTTTTGAGATCCTAGTAATCTTGACAGAAAAAAAAAATTTGAACATAACTTTAAATGAAATAAAATCTGACCTACTGCTTTCGTAGTCATTCTCACATGTAGTAAGATGGGACAAAGAGTCTTATCTCAGGTAAGCAGGGCTCCTTATAAATCTTAAATTCTTTAGTTCTCAAGCTGATCTTTTTTTTAAATATCATTTTACAAAGATTACATAAATTGTTTGAGGTCACATGAACATTAGCTCACACCATATGATATCACATTTAAAACATGAATTAAAGTACGGCTGAAAGATTTTAACCTTTACATAGATTAGGGTCTCATTAACTTAAAAATACATTTAAATTGTTCCACAATGTAAAAAGTAACATAAAACTTTACATATATTATTGATAACAGGTAAATAAATCCCCAATATATATTTTATTTACCATACAACTTCAGAACACCTGCTTGATATAATGCTCTTTTAAAGTTTCTACCTTATAGAGTTGTATAACTGGAAAATATGAGCACATTAATAGCATCAAAATTGCATTGAAGTTTCTACATTAACCAAGTTTAGCTTTTAAAGAAATGGCAGTACAGTGCTCTAAAATAACAGTTCTTATTTAAACATTTGTTTAATTTTTATGGTTGCTTGCTCTAGAAAATTTAAATCTTAATAAACTTAATGTTATGGGTAAACTTATGTTTAAGAAATTTTTGTCTCTTTTGCACATGACTGATTTTTACAATCTTATACAGACTTTAGTACAAACTTATACAGACCTCAGTATATCAATCAGATATCAAACAAAAGTACTCATGAATGAGTAATCCCATATCAAATTTACTTTACTTATTTATCAAAATATTAGACAAATTTTTTGAACACTGTAAACCATTTTTTTGATTGAAAGAAAAGTCCTGGAACAAAGGCATATTAGACCTTTTGTAGACATTAATAGTTTATTAGATTTTTGAACACCTAGAAAAACTTGTAAGCTTAAATTTAAAGACATTTATATTTATCTGTTTACCCAATTTAAATTGAAACATTTAAATCACGTGAATTAAAGATCTTTGGATCCACTTTTTAAAATTGTTTTTATGAGTTCTTTTTAATATGAGTGCTCCTTATATATGTTAATTTGTGTATCATATATATGATATATGGATATATTATATATATATATATATATATATATATATATATATATATACATAGATATACAACACATAACAAATTGTGCACACATAATAAAAGTGAAGGCCTTGTAGCTTTTCACAGGTGAAATCTCCATTGCAATGATTTAAAAATTCCACAGTTGGTCAAAGATATTACTGATCAGAAAAACATTAACCTAGGTCTGTAGGAGCAAAATCATGAGCTCAAAAAATAAATAAAGAACCTAAGGAAAAAATTATGAGTCCTAGAAAAATGACTGGCCAGTAATTAGTAAATACCATACAATTTACCTTTTTTTTCCCTTAGGCCTCAAATAAGTCTCCTACTAATCTTACAGGCTTCTTTCATTTGCATTTCAAAATAAGTCCTGGCTGAGGTCTGGAAGAAGAAGGAAAAAAAGGCTATTCTGAGCAGAAACCTTAGGCCTAAGGTATTTTAACCATAATTTTCATGTTAGGATGTTGAAAATTATGATACAAGTTTAAGATACAATTCACAAAATTTTATATCTTTACAAGTTGTTTTGTCAACAGATATCATACTATGATTTAGTATCCTTGTCCAAATTAATGCACTGGTACACACAGTGACATTTTCCCAGGCTACCTAATTTAAAATTGGTGAAAAAAAGACTGAATGATTGGGAAGTTTCTTGCCAACTTGGAAGTAGAGTTCTTTAGTTTTCCATCCTAAGTATTTATGTTCTCTGGCATGAATTATCTGAAACCATAAACTAAACAATTACCTAAACCCGACTTTTAACTGCAAGATTGTGAAATGCTTCAAAAACCCATTCAGATACCAGATTGGTACAATGAAACATCATCATTTAGACACAAATTCAGCTAAGATCATTTCCAAGAAACAATTGATAATATTAACACATTATTGCACATGTCTTAAAGGGCCAGAAAAAAGGCACAAGACAGGCAGAAATGAACTCCAGACAATGGCTGACAGACAGAACCCTTTAAAACAGAGCAAATAAGAGAAAAATCTCCTTCCCCAGTGGCACCACAGATGTCCCCACAAGGGGACCAAATGTTTTCACAGAGGAGCAACCTGAAATGTAAAATAAAGTGTCTCCATGGTGACTTTACTGCATTTAGTGTCCCCTTTTTGTTTTTCTCTTTTTTTAAGAAGACAGAGGCGGCATTATCCTTACAGTGCAGGGAACGAAGAAGGGAATTCCCTGAATAAACAGGGCTTTGGCAGATGCTGGGAGATACTCAGTTCTTCATTCCCCAGCAGGCATTGCCATCTGCACTGGGTGTGCTCCAGGCAGCCAGCTAGGGCCTTCTCTCATTCTGCTTAACAAATGGTGGTAAAGTTCATCACAGTTCCTTAAAACACAGTCCAAAGGGGTGTCAGGCTTACTTGCTTTGTTACCCATTTTCACGTTCAATATCCTTAAGATTTTATCACAGAAATCACAAAACAAAACGCACAAAAACAAACAAACAAAAACATATAGAACACAGAACAAAACACACACACACACACACACAAAAAAAAAAAAAAAAAAAAAACAGAATCCCGGTGCCAAAACAGAAAAACAGATGAGCAATTCAACGTCTTGCTAAAGCTCTGGGGTAGGAGGGCATGCGTGTCCCTCGGCACCTCTCTAACCTTCCAGAGGAATTCCCTACAGAACGGAACAGAGGACAGAACGATTCTCATTACTATCCTGGACAGGAGTGAATGTGAGCCTCCCCAGGCCACCTCTCTGTCATTAGAAGAGATCTCCCCTAACCAGATATAAGATGTTATCAAGGTGCCACTTACCTATGGAGGCCTCCTCCACCAGGTACTTGCTAATAGTTTCAGTGCGGTGGTTCACTGCAGTGCTCCCAAGACCGACGGCTCACTCCAAGGCCTTGGAACATCTCAAGTTGTGCACCCCCTAGAGTGGCTCCCCAGCCCGTAGCCCTGGAGGGAAGGCCAGCTTCAGAATTTTCAGCAGTCTGGTCTTGTGATCTGGTCCGGCAGGGTCATCTCACTGGGAACTCCAAAATGTTGGAAAAGGATGCAAGAAAGAACACTGACTCCAATTAAAATCAAATTAAGGCAGGCTTATTATTAAAACTGGCCAGGCTGCCTCTCCCTCCAAAAATGGCGGGAACAAGACAGCAACACCACCTTTCCTACAGCCCAGCTATATAGCCCAGAAAGTTACACAAAAAGGGGGTTACAGATAACAGAACTTTGAAAGCATCACACTGATGGTAGTTTACATTTTTTTGCTGGCCCCAACATCAGAAATTATGAGGACCATTAGAGACTCAGAGAGGGTCGTTGTCTGGCCTGGAAGGCCAATATTTATTAGGTGTCACTAATGTTCAGAGAGCACTGTTATCTGGTCAGAGAGCCAGGCATGGATGAGTTCAAGGCACGGACAGGCATTCCAAGCAGGTTCAGAATTTGCAGTAATTTATAGTAAAGCCCAAATTATATTTTCATGGCTTTCTGGCAAGATGGCTCCCAATTCTAATAAAAGATCAGGTTGGGTCTATCAAGCCTGTCCTTTACTTTTGGAAACTCCTCTACAACCTGCAAGGTTGTGAACTCCTGACCATTTTACATTCCAGATATGTATTCACAGATTTTCTAACTCATGTCCTCCAACTGTGTCTTACTTGGGGTGAAGGTAATATCAAGGCATTGTTCTGGATGAGAGTGGGAAGATTTTTGTGTAGCACATATTTGCATACACATTTAGGAGATCACTCCTCCTAAACACTGATTTGGAACAGAAATTCAATCTATGGGGGAGCTTCCTAGCTGAACAACATTATACATAAATTCAAGTTCATTAAATAAATAGTTTTGGATCAGTGGATGATATATATTTCAAGATGGATTTAAATTGGCATATATATTGCTACATTTTAATGTCCATGTGACTTTTGTGTTTATAATGGTTGTGATTTATGTGGATTTATAATCAAATTTTCACAAGATTATTCTCAGAAATATTCTTCCAACTTAAATACATACTTTTTTCCTAGTACTGAAAAGTAACTTCAGTGAATGGTGCATAAAAATCCTAATATTTCTACAGTAACTGACCCAGATTAACATCAATGCAATTAGATTCCTATGGGACATGATGTGTATTTTGATGTTCATTTTTATTCAACATTGGTACATTACTATTTCTGCAGTTTATGCACATTATATATAGTATGATATATAATGTTCAATCACTTCCTTCTTGAGAACACATGTATTCTTACAGGTTTCTTGACTATTCTTTTCATGAGACTTCTTTCCAAACACATTATTTTTGATTTCCATAATCACTTTTGAAACAAAACTCACACACCTTTCAGGATAAACCACAACCATAATATTACCATTAGATGTATAACTGGTTGCAGTGAATGATTGTATATCAATATGAGATTTCTTTTATATTTTCAGATATCAATTCAATCCATTATTTAAAGTAGAGCAAGTTATATTATTTACACACAGTATGGTTTATTCATGCATTATCTGCATATTCATAGACACAGGGTACACCTATTTGTACCCTCAATAGTAATTTATACATCTACAAAATATTGCTACAGAAATGGTGGAAGAAATACTCAAGTCACCTGATCTACATATACATTTTATCACAATAATATTCTGGACACAAAATGCAAAGGTCACACTTATGATTTTACCAAAGCCTAAATAAAAAGTGAGCATGGATTAATAAAAACATCCATGTCCTGGTTACCTAATGCTCTCAAAAGTCAATCCAATTTGTGACAACATATTAGTTTCTGCCTAAGGTTATATATTCAGACTCAAACCGTTGAAAATGTCTAAACAAATTACACACTTCATACTTTTACTGACTTCCTAATGTCTCTATTTATATCTGCTTTCCTACATATTTTCCCCAATTCGTCATTGTGACTGACTCTTTACATGTGCTGACATTTACATTCACTCTCTACCCGAAACCTTATTTGTAAAGAACTTTTGGTACAAATCCTATACTCATTCTTCTTTCTAAACCTACTGACTATCTTGCTAATCCTACAGACTATCCCTTTTTTATTGGATATTCTGTATGTTATTCAATCATCTAGTGTATACGATCCTATTTCTTTGTATATCGATTTATCTGAGACATCTGTGCAGAATATAATTCAAAGCAAAGAATGCTACTCAAGGGCCCAAAGTCCTACTTGGCTTCAAGTCTTCCCTAGATTTCTGTTTCCATACTTATATTTCACCTATATATTCTTGTAAATATCTCAGGTTCCCAATACCGTTATTCATCCAGCAGAATGATTCCTAACGCAAATAGAACATGATATTAACATTAACCATACACTGTTCCCTCAATCTAACTTTACAGCAGTGCAGGGATAGAGTTGGTCTTACAATCCAGGAATATAGGGGATCTTCCACCTGCTGAGAATCTCAAAGATCCATGCAGAAATTATCCCTGAAGAAGATATAGAATGCTATGAAGGACCTGAGAGAGCAAAAGTCATTTTCCATGGCAAACAACCTGGTCAGGATGAAGAGATGTGTCTGAATAAGCCTCTCACATTTTAATGTAGACAAAATGGACCAAACCAACCCTGTGTGGAGATCTCTCCCCCAGTACCTATTGTTGATATACCATTCTAACTTGTGAAAGTGTCACAGGAAGTATGGGCAGCCTCCATCTCATGGGACCTTAGGAAGAAACTGTTAGGACAAAGTGTTTTCCAAGGCTGTGAGCTCATTCAGTTCATGAAGGAAGTGACCTACCTCACTTCTTTGTGATGGAACTCTCTGAACTTGGGATCCCGGAAACCAGGCACCCAGGGTCAGGCCCAGTAACAGTCACAGAGATCTCACTTTTTTGGATTTATCATGGAAAGAGTCAGTCTTTCTTGGTACTTACAGATGTGAAGATGGTCAAATGCCAGAAAAAATCTGAAGAGGTGTCTTCCCTGAGAATGCAGGTAGTGGCGGCTCAAAGCTGGCTCCTGACAACTTCACAGAGTGGGCCAAGGAGTCCAGATTTGAGAACAGACAGGCCATTTCGGGTGAACAAAGAATGGCTCACCAGGCAGAGGACACTCCGGTTAGTAACAGACATTCTTGGGGGAAGGAAGTGCATTTGTGGGAATGAGTGTGGGTTTGTGGTTTTGTCTCATGTTCTGAGAATAGGTAGGAAAGTTGGTTTGTTTGGTTTGGAGTGGACTGTTTCTATTAAGTCATTTGACAAGGCAAGTGTTTCTATGTCTGTGTATCCCACTGTGTCCGTGGGTGTAGACATTACAAAAGAAAATGCATCAATGGATGTGTCCTGTCTAGGAGAAAGCTTCCCAACATTCACGCTGCCCAATTTATTAAAGGACAGAGGGTTGCCTTATTTGTGGGCAAGACCTGAAATCTTCCTAAGTTCCTGTTTTCTTCCTGAATTCTGGCCACTCTCCAGAATAGGCTCATGATTTTGTGACCAAGATAGGTACCACCTCCAAGCTCTGTGACTTGGCCATGTACTGGATAGCTGAAGGGAATGGCGAGAATCTCAGAAAACTCAGATATCAATGATACCAGGAAAGTCTCAGTGGAGAAACCCTGCTTTGGGACTTTTGCTTACCTATTGTTCTATAACACTGAATGTCATGAAGGTCTTTGCCTAAGGCCACCCCGTTGTGAAGCCTGAATAAAACAGTTCTCTAATGTAAATGAATGGGCATCACCTGTCCCTCTTTGAGTAATTGATTTCGAAAGGGATGTGTCTGAATCAGCCTGTTGGCCCTGTGTGAGGCTGTGGCTTAGATTCTCAGCACCTGATGGATCTAAAGAAAGATGCCATGTGTGCATCCAAAACCAAAATGGCCAAAAGAGTACTCATTATGGATGAAGTCTCTCGCCTTGCTCTGTAAGTTTCCTGACCTCCATAAGGTGAGAATAGGAATCCTTTGGGTCAAATGAGTTTTTCAAAGCCCTTCATAGTCTAGCCCATTGGTGCTTGGGTTTTCTCATGACCCCAATCCACATGAAGAATCTAAACCCCACAGTCAGTAGGCCTCAAATTGGAGAAGTGGAACAGTAATAATGGTAGGCCTATTTGATCACTCCTGGTTCAGAGGAAGGGTTTCCAGGCCACCCTGACTTTAGGCAAATGACGGGCAAGTGAGCTTATTTTGGACACTGTCTTGTCCAGCGCCCCTCATAGAAACCTCCAGCTAGAGGTTATGATGAGTGTCTATGTGGAAAAGATGAGGGCCATATGGGAGTGTTTGCGTTTAAATTTTGGTCATTTGTGTGGCGATTGGAAGAAATCACTGGGTCCACCTGGGCTTGAACTCTAGTGTGAATCCCTATAGAGACTGAATTCTGGAACTGACCTCAGAGAAGTATTGCCATGAGCTTTGTTGGGATTTTAGGAGCCCACGCATGAGAGTAGCCCTTATAAACTTAGATCAAGGCCACAGAGCACTGGGAATCTCAGCCAAGATAATCCATGATTTTCTTCTTAAAGTCTTGGCAGCCGTAGCTGAGAGTCAAAACACACATGTACCTCACATTGTAGACTTCAATTGGACTGGCTTCATGTGACCTTTTGACAACTCTTTGGGAAGCCTTGCCTATGAGAGTTCTCCAGAGTTTCATTGAAATGAGCTTCCTCAACATTTAATGGTTTTTGAAAACCACAGTTCCTCCAACTTCATCCTCAAAAAAATGGCTAGATAAACACCATGAAATTTTTGGAATTCCCATGACCAGGTGGCACTGGAGAATCTTTGGATGTCCTATTGCTGATCATGAGTGTATCAGACAGTGCCTTGACTGACTAGGTTTCATGAAAATTGTGTAGAACAGAGATGCCAGTAAGTTGGAGCCTGCAAATTAGTGGGCCTAGAGCAGTGGTGTGAAGGTGTGTGATAAAACGTGTGGTGGGGCCATGTGGATCTGCCACTGGCTTCCAAATGGCTTGTGAATGACATGGTACAGCCAGCAGAACCTTCCATGTAAAGGCATCTTTTTGTATAGGGAGATTTCAAGGCAATGTTCAGAATCAGGTTGCTATGGACAAAGGGGCAACCCATGTGGGATAGAATCCTGGTTGGTGCATTCACATGCAGACCGTGACCTCCACACGTGACAGAACTCCCTCCAGCACTGTGTCCCAGTTGATCTCCTTGTATTTCATGAAGAAAATACCAAAGTCCCAGTGCAGCAGCAAGAACCACCACGAAAAGTGGAGGAGGACCAAATGGTTTCACAGTTCACACGGTGAGTCACTTAGCTCCCAGTGGCCATAGTTTAACTACAAAGAGAGTATTCGCACTGCTGCCTCATGTTCATTGGAAAATTAGAAACAATGTCCTCCAGGTCACATAGATGCAGACCCAGCTTTGATGGTCTCACTAGAAAGTAAGCTAAAGCTACTGACAACAACATATATTTCAAGTGCCCAACCTCAGAGGCAGTTTATCAAGAAGTCTTTAGGCCAGCAGAACTCCATGTTTGTGGAGTGTTTACCATGTGCCTTACTTTTGGAAACTGCTCTACCACTTCCAAGTTTGTGAAATCCTGAGTATATTCCATTCCACATATGCATTCACAGATTTTCTAACTCTTCTCCTCTAATTGTGTCTTACTTGGGGCAAAGTTAATGTCAAGGCATTGTTGTGGATGAGAGTGGGAAGATTTTTGTGTAGCACATATATGCATACACATTGGATTCATTTTCCAATTTTCCATTCGAAATACTTAATCCCTGACACTAACTCATAAACTACTAGACTCTGACTGCTAATCCTAATATGATGGAGAAAACTAACCCAAACAGAATAGAAATACAAGCAGTTCAAAGGAGGCATGGTGTATATTTGGACTTGTCATTTGCATTACGAAGGGTAGGTGTTATAAATCTAGTTAATTTTTAATTGAAATAGTTCTCCTTGTGTTTTTAAAGTTAATAAATATATTAATTCCTGTCTCCCTTTCCCTGTAGCCTATTCAGAACATGTATTTTTATATGCACATATAGAATCCTACCTGGTATCACATGTACATTCTTGTGAGGTGGCTGACTTGGCAGATACAAATTATGAGAAGAGATCACTCCTCCTAAACCCTGTTGGATCTTAAAATTCAACCTATGGGTGATCTTCCTAGTTGAACAACATTAAACATAAATCCATGTTCAGTAAAAGAAATATTTTTGCATCTGTGGATGATATATATTTCATGATAAATTTCGATTGGCATATATATTGGTAATTTAATGTCTCTGCATGTGTGTTTTTTGTGTATATATATATATATATATATATATATATATATATATACTCTCCAGATTTTTCAAAATATGAAATATATGTGTCTTATATACACTCCCTAAATTCATTCATGTTCATGTGTATGGATTTATAATCAAGTATTCACAAGATTATTCTCAGAAATATTCATCCACCTGAAATACATATTTGTTACCAGTACTGAAAACTAACTTTAGTTAACGTTGCATACAAATACTAAATTTGTACAGTAACTGACCCAGTTTAACATCAATGCAAGTAGATTACTATGGGACATGATGTGTATTTTGACATTCATTTTTATTCAACACTGCTACATTACTATTTCTTCAATTTATGCACATCATAAGATATATATTTCATCCACAAGTTAGCAAACTTATAGGCATTTGTTTCACTTTCAATAACTTCCTGCTTCAGAACACATGGATTCCTCCAGGTTTCTTGTCTGGTCTTTTCATGAGACTTCTTTCCAAACACATTATTTTCAACTTCCATAATCAATTTTGAAGCAAAACTCACACACTCTTCATGATAAATCATAATCCTAATATAACGTTTAGATGTTTAACTGGTTGGAATGAATGTATGTATATCAATATAAGATTTCCTGTATATTTTCAGATATCAATTGAATCCATTATTAATTTTGGAATCCATTATATTATTTATTCACAGTATTGTCTATTCATGCATTATCTCTATATTCATATCACAGGGTACACCTATTTGTACCCCCAATAATAATTTGTACATTTCGACACAGAAGTAATGGTCACACTTATTATTTTACCAATGTAAATGTCAGGCGAGCATCGGAGGAAGAGACTACCAGGGACTGTCTAATGCAACAGCCAAAAGTTTATGGGGGTCCAACATGCTGGGGCTCAGAGCTCCCTTGAATAGAGCAGAGAGCCCTGAGAACAGCTTAAGCAGAGCTTATATACTTTCCTTGGAGAGGGCAGGGAGGGAAGATTATTGATGGGTCAGCGCGAGTGGGCAGTTTGCGTGCAAATGGGTGAGGGAGTACATTCTGCAGTTTTGCAGTTGGTACAGAACATTCAGGGAATAAGATTAGCGAACAGTTCTCAAGATATCAACAGTGTTTTGTTAAGCATACCGTAAAACTGGAAGTGACAATTACCTATTTTATTTACCTTTCATTCCCCACTTTCTTTTGGTTACATTAAATCATAATAGTGATCATTGAGGATGTCACATTTTACGTCTGCTAGTGTGGTATATTGATTTCTGATTACCATAAGTTTAACTTGTCCAATTTGAGCTTGGAGAAAGGAAACTACACGGTTTAGCAAACAGGGTCCTACAGTTAGCAATAATGTGAAGATTATTAATGGACCGGCCAGGGCTGATAAAAGCATAGTTACCCAGGGGGACTCTGTGAACCAAGACTCAAACTACCCTTTTTGGGCCCCTCTCTCTTGTTGATGCTCTTCAATGCGTCTTCTTAATTTAATCATAGATTCTTTTACAACTCCAGTATGGTAGGCATAATAACAACATTCTTCCCTCAATGCAGGACAAAGGCCCCTTCTCTCATGAAGAGGAGGTCGAACCCTCGCCTGTTCTGTAAAACAACTTCAGAGAGAGAGGTTAAAGATTCTTGTAAAGCTGTGATGGTGGTTTTTTAATATCTTTAAGTTTTGGTCTATTGCTGCTTCTAATTGGGTCATTTGTTGTGTCCCATGGATTAGGGCAGTGGTTCCTGTGCCCTTCTCTGCAGCAACTACTATTCCTCATAGGATGGCTAAAGTGAAGGATACAGGTTGCCAGCGGAACCGGGTTGTATGCCCCCCTATTTGAAATTTAAATGATCCTGCCTCATGATAGAGCACTCGGGGAAACATCTGCACCATTACATAATTAATCACATCTGTTGATAATTTTATGAATAAACAATGTTTAAGTATATAGAATTATACTGTTGTAGGTATGGACAAGGCAAGGCACCTAAGATAGCACCAAAGACAGGGAAACAGTCCTATTTGGTTGCAACCGGATATAGAGGGCATTGCTTCTGTTGTAATCAATTTATCCCCTGAATCCCAAGTTTAGGTAGTTTCAGAATTTTGTACCCAACATGTAAGGGAAAAGACTCAGAAATTCACAGTCTGCAGAAGTTCACAAAAAGCAGTTTTTGGTTCTGTTTTTATTTTCCTCTTCTCTGGGAATGATAACTTATTAAGGACACCTGGGAGGGGGAGAGCTTTTTTCTTCTCTTTTATTTTCTCCCTGCCAGCTGTTACCATGGAGCCCAGTTGGTAACTTCTTTATCTTGGAAATGTAGCCATCTCTGGAAGCCTCAGCTCAAGGCCAGAGGCCTTGTTCACATATTTTGTGAAAAACTAGTAAGGGGGTGTCTAGCTTAGAAGGGCTGATTTTTCCAGCCAGTGGCCAAGTATAACAGAGCAACACGAAAAGAGGAAGTTTATCTACACTGAACTCTTTTATAGGGACTTTGTTGCTGAAAGTCCTAAAGTCAGCCACGATGAAGACTTCTGGAGAAGACCATTTAAGATTTTTCTGTGGGCCTGGTACAGAGGGGAAGACGGGGAAGGCGGGGGGTGAGAGCAGTTCTGTGGTTCTGAGAATGAGGAAAAAGAGATATAAAAGAATAATGGGAAAAGGGTTTGGGATTTTCCTGGCAACAAAACTTGAGCAGTAGAACAGGTAGAGCAGATGGGAAGACGGGAATGAGTATCTAAAAAGCCTGTGAGGGACTTTAAATTCTTAGTAACCTGTTTTTAGTGATGACAAAGCAACTTTAAAGGCCATTTTCATTACATCTTGGATAGGCGTCTGAGCGCACTCCTCAGCTGGTTTGAGCTTTGGGTTAGCTGGTAAGAGGACCTGGTGGGACCCGGTGTGGGCACTGAAAGGAGAAGAGAGGAGTGAGTGGGTGGAAGGGTACCTCAGTACCTGCTGCCTCAGCATGGGGGCAATGGTCTGAGAACCAGCGGAGGTTTGGGGTTTTGATCTAGTAATTGGAGGGGAGAAATCAGGTTGTTGATGTGAGAGTGACAGCAGAAAATCTGGAGCAGAAGGATCTATTGGAGAAACATATTTCGTGATGTGAGCAAAGGAGGGAAAAGGCCTACACATAGGGGAATTTTCTTCAATCTTTTTGAGCACTTGCCGAAGTTGAAATAGTCACACAAAATTTGAGGATCTAGAGATCCCTCTGGGGGCCATCGGTTTTGGTTGTCTAATTGGTAATATGGCCAATGCTGTGAACTGAATTTGATGAGGAGTTTGGGTTCCACCAGGCAGCCCCTGTATGCTCACATCCCCATGACTTACGGAAGAAGACGGCTTTTCCCCCACACAGCCGTGGTTGTTTGTGGCTTTGATAGTCCACGGGGCAAACATAGTAATCTAGGCTAGCCAACCTGCATCAGGCTTGCGTGTCCCTACATCCATAATGTTTGTTTCCATTATCTATGGTACTGGAGAAATTTAATGGAATTTCAGTGGGATCCTCTTCATCAGAGATATCCCAATTGGAAAGACGTATACCCAGCTGACAAATATCTGGGTGGAGAGTTGGCCACCAGGTCCCTAAGGGGGCTGTATGTGAGACAGACCATACTTCTTGTCTAATAGGATTTGTGATCAGCCATCGCTGCTGAATGGGCTGATGATGGTTAGGACTAGTGGTGGCCAAGGGGAGAGTCTATAGCCTTATCCACATGGCAAATATGCAATTTGAAAGGGTTACCAGTCTTTTCCACTTTCAAGCCAGAGTCTGGACAGGGCACAGGCTTGAGATGAGAATTAGGATCCAGGAAGTGATTCCGTCTACCTTTCTTACTGTAGGTTTTATAAGTAGCACCTGGTATGGTCCTGTCCAGCGGGGTTCCAGGGATGACACCTGATGTCATCTTATGTAGATGAAGTCTCTTTTTTGATATCGATGTGGAGTCTCCTCTTCACCAGGTTGGTAGGCAGTGGCCAGCTGTTTTGACAGGTATCCCTGAGTTCTTTCAATAGCTTTAAGTTTGTCAAGCAAGGGGGTGTGGAAGGGATCGGTAGGTCTTAGAGTTGTGGTTAGGTCTTTACTGGAGGAGGGGCCCCATAGAGAATTTCATAGGAGGTGAGGTTACACAAAGAAACAGAGGGAGTATTTCTTGCATGAAACAGTGCATAAGGCAGGAGCATAGTCCAATCTTTGATGCCCTCTCTAAGCTTAATTTCGTTAAGGTCTCTTTAATGGTTCTATTAATTTTTTTAACCTGTCCTGAGCTCTGGGGTCTATAAGCACAATGTAACTTCCAATTTATCCCCAGGATCCTGGCTAACCCCTTACTTACCTGGGCCATGAACGCCGGTCCATTATCAGACCCTATAACCTTAGGTAGGCCGTATCATAGAAAAATATCTTTCAGGATTTTCTACCACCATTTGTGCCTTTTTTTTTGTGGGGAAGGCTTCAATCCATCCTGAAAATATATCTACAAACACTAGGAGATATTGAAGTCCATACCTTGCTGGCTAAATTTCAGTAAAGTCCACTTCCCAGAATTTCCTGGTCTGGTTGCTCATAGGTGCTTTCCTGCAGGAAGCTTGGAAGGGTAATTGTTCTATGGACAGAACGGACAGGGTTTTGTTACCCGTTCAGTTATGTCCTTTCGCTGTGAGTCGGTTAGTGGAAAACTCTGTTCTTGATCCTTCAGGAATGCCTGCAGTTTCTTTGGACCAAGGTGTGTGAATTGATGTACATTTTTAACGTAGTGTAGGGCTTTCTGAAATTGCAGGCTTGGCTCAGTGAAGTTGAGGAGTTCAGTGCCAGTGTCGTAAGATGTTATCAAAAGCTTGCTGGTGCTCAGGGGTCCATGGGAATTGGGCATCTCCCTTTAACAGCGGGTATAAAGGAGGAGTTAAGGACGCAAACACAGGAATCCATAACCTGCAAAACCCAGTAGTCCCAAGAAACTCTTTGTGTTGTCTGCTGCTGGGGGTGGGGGGTATCTGCACAACCGTTTGTTTTCTGGGCTCAGTGAGCCAACGTTTACCACATCTAAGGGAATAGCCCAGGAAGACTACTTCTTGCTGGAAAATTTGGGGTTTTTTGGAAGAAGCTCTATACCCGAGTTGAGCAAGCTTACATAATAGTGCTTGGTTCCCAGACTCACAGTTTTCCTTGGTGTTGGCTGCAGTAGCAGGTCATCCACGTATTGAAGCTGGGTGACTTCGGGGTGCATAGTTCTGAAGTTGTTGACATCTCTGTGGAGGGCTTCATCAAAGAGAGTGGGGGAGTTTTTGAACCCCTGTGAGAGTCTAGTCCATGTTAGTTTACCATACGTTCCGGTTTCTGGGTCTACCCACTCAAAAGCAAACAGAAACTGACTGTCTTTATGCAGAGGCATGCAAAAGATAGCATCTTTATGTCCATACCATTTCTACTCAGGGTTCAGAGTGATAAGCAGATTGTACAAATTATTTACCGAGGGGTGAATGTCCTGCACTCTGTTGTTGATCTCTCTTAGGTCTTGAACGGGGATAGTCCCAAGTTCCTGGATTTTTTACTAGTAGCAGGGGAGTGTTCCAGGCCGATTGACAGGGCCTTAGGACCCTAAAGCCAGATATTTCTGAATATGGGGCCTTAACCCATCGTTAGCATTTTTGCTCAGAGGATGTTGTTTGACATTGATTGGGGAGGCTGAGGTTTTTAACTCCACTGTTCTTGGAGGTTGTTTCATGGCTAGGCCTAACCCAACAATTTTTGCCCAGGCATCTGGGTAATCTGTTATCCATTTCTGGGGTAGCTTGCCTGTTTGATCATTCTTGGGGTGTGTGAAAAGTGGATGTTCATCTTCGACTGACATTTATAAAGCCATGACTATAGGAGTTTTTAATGAAGGATTTAGAAATTTCATTTTGGGGCCTTCGGGGTTAAAAGTTGTTTTGGCCCGGAGCTTACTGAGCAGATCTCTGCCCATCAATGGGGCCAGGCATTCTGGGATTACTAGGAAGGAATGTTGGATTTTTCCTTTCCCCATGTCCATGGTCCTCTTAGTTGTCTAAGTCTGATATTTACTGCTGTTAGCCCTTTGAACTAGAGACCTTTTATTTGATAGAGGGCCCAGTGGGGCCTTAAGGGCTGAGTATACTGCTGCTGTATCCACTTCAAAGTTTATGGGGTCCCCTTCACTTCAAAAGTTACTCTGAGCTCGGGGAAGGGATCTGAGCCCCGACATTCTCAGACAACCTCCAGAGTCAGAAAGGCTGTCTGGCGTGGCTGTCTCTTTCTAGGGCACTTTTTGGCTCAGTGTCCTTTTTCTTTACAGTAGGCACATTGATCTGTGGCCAAGGGTGGCCTCTGGTGGGGACCCAGGTATCGCTTCTTGTCTCCCTGTTTCTTAATTTCTGGCCTATTTATTGTTGTGACCAGGACCTTAGTTAATACCTTCATCTGTCTTTTTCATCTGTCATCCTCCCTTTGCTCCCTTTCGTTCTCTCTGTTTCTCTCTTATAGGATACTTTCTCGGCTACCCTGAGTAAACCTCTCAAAGTCATATCTTGTAATCCATCTAAGTATTGTAACTTTCTTTTAATATCCAGATCAGCTTGCCCAATGAAGGCCATCATGACATATGTCTTTTGATCCTCTGCCTGAAGATCGAAAGGAGTATATCTCATATATGCCTCCATAATTCTCTCTAGAAACATAGAGGGATATTCATCAGGCCCTTGAATAATCTCTCTTACCTTGGCCAAATTATTTGGTTGGCTAGCGGCCGGTTGGAAACCCACTATTAGGGCCCGGCAATAAGTGGACAGATGCTCCCTACCTTCAAAGGTGTCGGGGTCCCAGTTGGGTCAGTTCAAGGGTAAGCCGGCTTTGATTATGTTGGGAAGTTGTGTTGGTCACCCATCTGGTCCGAGGATATTTTTTTCTAGCTTCCAGAAAGTTTCTCTCTCGTTCCTCTGTCATGAAGAGAATCCCTAGGATTTGTTGGCAGTCATCTCAAGTAGGCAGGTGTGAAAACGCCAGGGAGTTCTTTGAGTTCTTTTAGCCGGGCCAGCTTCCTCCAGGGAAGGAGGGGCTGTGTGTGTGACAAGGGGGAGTCATCTGGGGGGCGCTGGGCCGGCCTAGCTTTCTCCAATGGCGGAGAGGCTGAGTCAGCAGCAAAGGAATCACTTAGAGGTTGTTGGGGGTTGGTGGACGACGGCAGCGGATAAGAAGGGTAGGAGAGTCCAGTAGAGTCTTGAGACTCAGGGAGAACAGAGGTTGGAGGAGGAAGAGCAGAGGGTTTGTGAGATAGAATCATGGTGGAAGGAGTAGGAGTGGGCGCAGAGACAAAGAAAGGCTTCACCCATGTAGGAGGAGATTTGCAGAGGTCCTGCAAAGTTAAGATATATGGCTGTTGATCTGGATGTCTATGTGGCCCCGGTTGAAAGACAAAATCTCTGACGTTTCAAATTAGTGGGAAGAAGATGTTTCTAGGGGCTATCCAACTCCAATGGTGGGTCATTCTGAGGCACAGAGGGTCTGCCAGGTCCAGCAATTTACTGAAAAAGAAAGATTCTGGGCCTTGCGCAGACTTTGGTCCAGTGATCAAGGGTCAGGAAGAGAGGTGTTGAAGTGCTCTGTCCCAAAATGAGAGATACACAAACAGTGAAAGAAATCACACACTACACTGACAAGACAAGACAATAAAGACAGGCAATGGACGTCCAATACTGAGGCCAGGACTGAGTAGCCGGCAAAACCTGATGGGCTGGCAATACTGAATCCGAAGCAAAATATCACTGAGTCAAGGAGACTATTGTTCCTCGATTTCCTGAGTCCTCTGGGGCATCCCCCAGGGACGTGGCCTGTGGCTCTGTGACACGTATGTCAGCCTCTGTCAGAGAAAGCTCACGCTCATCACCAATAGCCATTTTGCCAAGCCCTAACCTGAAACCTAAAACCAAAAAGAGTTCCCTTACTTACCCTGAAAGGAGCCCCTTGGGGATCTTTCATCCGCCGCTGCCGGATCTTGCTCGTGCCTCCAGATGTAAAGGTCGGGCAAGCATCAGAGGAAGAGACCACCAGAGGAATTTCTCATGCAACAGTAAATGGTTTATTATGGGTCCAGCATTCTGGGGCTCAGAGCTCACTTGAATAGAGCAGAGAGCAATGAGAACAGCTTAAGCAGAGCTTATATGCTTTCCTTGGAGAGGGCAGGGAGGGAAGTTTATTGATGGGTCAGGGCAAGTGGGTGGTTTGCGTGCAAACGGGTGAGGGTATACATTTGCAGTTTGGCAGTTGGGGACAGCACATTCTGGAAACAAGATTAGCAAACAGTCCTCAAGACTTCAACAGTGTTTTGTTAAGCATACAGAAAAACAGTAAGTAACAAGTACCTATTTTATTAACCTTTCACCAAAGCCTAAATGGAAAGTGAGCATGGATTACTAAACACATCCATATCCAGGTTGCCTAACGCTCTCAAATCAATCCTATTGGTGACTACATATTTGTTTCTTCTTAAGATAATATATTCAACCTCAACCCTGTTGAAAATGACTAATCCTATCACTCACTTTATATTTTCCTGATTTTCTAATGTCTCTATTGATATCTGCTTTCCTACATATTTTCCCCAGTTCATCATTGTGACTGACTCTTCACATGTGCTGACATTTACATTCACTCTTTATCTGAAACCCTATTGCTAAAGAACTTTTGGTCCAAATCCTATACTCACTCTTTTTTCTAACATACTGACTATCTTCCTAATCCTAAAGACTATCCCTTTTTGACTGGATGATCTCTTCGACAAGCAATCATCCAAGGTACAAGGTCCTATGCCATTGTATATTGATTTATCTGAGACATCTGTGCAGAACATAATTCAAAGCTAAGTATCCCAATCAACAGCCCAATGCCCTTCCTGGATTCAAATCTTATCTAGATTTCTGTTTTCAAACTTATATTTCACCAATATATTCTTGTAAATATCGCAAGTTCCCAATACCATTATTCATTAAGCAGAATGATTCCTAACTCAAATGAAACATGTTATTAAGCCTAACCATACATTGTTCCCTCAAACTAACTTTACAGAAGAGCCGAGACAGAGTTTATCTTACAATACAGTAATGTAGGGGATCTTCCACCTGCTGAGAACATCAAAGGACCATGCAGAAATTATACCCTGAAGAAGTTGCAGGCAGCTATGAAGGACCTAAGAGGGGAAAAGTCATATTCCATGGCAAACAACAGGGTCAGTATGAAGGGATGTGTCTGAATCAGCCTCTCCTTTCTTAATGTAGAGAACTGATGAAACCATGCCTGTGTGGAGAGCTGTTTACAGGTGCCTATGGTTGATATACCATTCTAACTTGTGAAAGTGTCAAAGGAAGTAGGGGCAGCCTCCATTTCATGGGACCTTTCGAAGCAACTGTTAGGACAAAGTGGTGGCCAAGGTAGTGACCTCATTCAGTTCCTAAAGAAAGTGACCTCACCTCTCTTCCTTGGTGATCAAAAAATCTGAAATTGTGATGCAGGAAGCCAGGCACCCAGAGCCAGTCCCAGTCCCAGTCCCAGTGGTCTCACTTGTTTGGATTTACCAAGGACAGAGTCAGTCTTCCTTGGTACCGACTGATATGAGGATTGTCAAATGGCAGAAGAGCTCTGAAGAGGGGCCTTTCCTGAGAAAGCAGGTATTGGTTCACCGCTGGCTCCTGACAACTTCACAGTGTTGGCCAAGGAGACCAGATCTGAGAAAGGACAGGCCATTTCAGGGGAACATAGTATGGCCCACCAGTTAGAGGACACTCCAGATAGTCACAGACCTACTTGGGTTAAGGAGGTGCCTTTGTGGGTGTGGAGTGAGTTTGTGGTTTTCTCTCATGTTCTGAGAATAGGTAGGAAAGGCAGGTTTTTTGGGTTGGAGTGGACTGTTTCTAGTAAGTCGTTTGACAAGGCTAGTGTTTCTAAGTCTGAGTATCCCACTGTGTCCGTGGTTGTAGACATTAGAAAAGAGAAGGCATCAAAGGATGTGTCCTGTCTAGTAGAAAACTTCCCAGCATTCATCCTGCCTAATTGAAGAATGGACTTTGGTTTGCCTTATGGATGGGCAACACCTACTAAATTCCTAAGTTCCTGTTTTCTTCCTGAATTCTGGCCACTCTCCAGAATAGTCTCATGGTTTTGTTTCCAAGATATGTACCACCTCCAAGCTCTGAGACAGGTCCGTATACTTGATAGCTGTAGAGAATGGGAACATCTTAGAAAACTCAGATATCAGTGTGACCCGTAAATTCTCAGTGGAGAAACCCTGCTTTGGTTCATTTGCTTACCTATGGTTCTGTTGTCCTGAATGTCGGGAAGGTCTTTGCCTCAGGCCACCCCTTTGTGAAGCCTGAAGAAAACAGTTTTCAAATGGAAATGAATGGGCATCACCTGTGGCTCTTTGCTTAATTGCTTGTAAAAGGATGTGTCTAAATCAGCCTCTTGGCCCTGTATGAGGTTGTGGCTTAGATTCTCAGCACATGATGGATCTAAAGATAGATTCCATGTGTGCAATCAAAACCAAAATGGCCAAAAATCTGTCATTGTTGATGAGTCTCTTGCCTTCCTCTGTTAGGATTCTGACCTCTATCAAGTGAGAATAGGGATCCTTTAGGTCAAATGAGTTCTTTGAAGAACTGCAGAGGTGCTTGTGTTTTCTTGTGACTCCAAATCACTTAAAGAATCTATCCCTGAGAGTCAGTAGGCCTCAAATTGGAGAAGCAGGCCTATTGGATCACTCCAGGTTCACAGGAAGGGTGACCATGCCACCCTGACTTTAGGCAAATGAGGGGCAAGGAAGATTATTTCGGACACTCTCTTGGGATGCGTCCCACATGAAAAACTCCAGCCAGAGGTAATGATGAGTGTCTCTCTGGAAGAAGGTGAGGACCATGTGGAAGTGTTTTGGTTTTAATTGTAGTCATTCGTGTGGCAGTTGGAAGAGATGACTGGATCCACCTGGGCTTGAACTCTGGTGTCATTCCCCTAAAACACTCAGTTCTGGATCAATCATCAAAGAAGTATTGCCATGAATTGTGTTAAGAATTTAGGAGGCCATGCGTGAGAGTCTCCGTTGGAAACTGAGATCTAGTCCTAGGGTGGCTTTCCACAGAGCACTGGGAAACTCAGCCAGGATATCAAATTATTTTTTTCTGAAAGACTTGGAAGCCATATTTGCTAGTCAAAACACACATGGACCTCAATTGTAGACCTCGATGGGCCTGGATTCATGTGACTTTTAGGCCACTCTTTGGGAAGCCTTGCCTGTGAGAGTTCTTCAAATTTTTCATTGAAATGAGCTTCCTCACCATTGAATGATTCCTGAAAGATTTGAAAGCCATAGTGCTTCCAACTTCATAATTGAAAATTGGCTAGATAAATACCATGACATTTTTGAAATTCCAATGATCAGGTGGCAATGAAGAACATTTGGATGTCCTGTTGCTGATCACGAGTGTACCAGACAGTGCCTTGATTGACTGGTTTTGATGAAAATGGTGTAGAACAGAGATCTCAATAATTTGGATCCTGCTGAGTAGTGGGCCTAGAGCAGTGGTGAGCAAATGTCTGATAAAACATCTGAGGTGGGGCCATGTGGATCTCCCATTGGCTTCCAAATGGCTTGTGACTGACATGGTGCAGCCAGCAGACCCTTATATGTAAAGGCAACTTGTTATATGGAGAGGTTTCAGTGCAATGTTCAGAATCAGGTTGCTATGGTCAAGGGGGCATCCTATGTGGTATACAAGCCCTGTTGGTGCATTCTCCTGGCAGACCCTGATCCACCACACGTGACAGAACTCGCGGCAACACTGTGTCCCAGTTGAACTCCTTGTATTTCGTGAAGCAAATACCAAACTCCGAGTGCAGCAGGAAGAAACATTAGGAAAAGTGGAGGATGATGAAATGGCTTCGCAGTCCATATGGGGAGACACTTAGCCCCCAGTGGCCACAGTTTACATACAAGAGAGAATTCAGCACTGCTGCTTCATGTTTATTGGAAAATTATAAACCATGTCCTCCAGATCACAGAGATGAAGACGCAGCTTTGATGGTCTCACTAGAAAGGAAGCTAAAGATCCTCACAAAAACATATATTTCAAGTGCCCCACCTAGAGACAGTTTCTCCAGACGTCTTTAGGCAGGCAAATCTCCATGTTTGTAGAGTTTTTACACTGTCCCTTACTTTTGGAAACTCCTCTACAATCTCCAAGGTTGTGAACCCTAAGCATTTTCAATTTCAGATATGTATTCAAAGATTTTCTAACTCTTCTCCTCTAATTGTGTCTTACTTGGGGTGAAGGTAATGTCAAGGCATTGTTCTGAATGAGAGTGGGAAAATTTTTTTGTAGTACACATTTGCATACACATTGATCCATTTTCCAATTTTCCATTCGAAATACTGAATCCCTGACACTAACTCATACCCTACTAGACTCTGACTACTAATCCTAATATGATGGAGAAAAATAAACAAAAAAAATGAAAATACAAGCAGTTCAGAGGAGGCATGGTGTATAGTTGGACTTCCCTCTTGCATGATAAAGGGTCGGTTTTATAAATCTACTCAATTTTTAATTGAAATAGTCCTCCATGTGTTTTTTTTTTAAAGAGAGAGTTAGAGAGGAGAGAGAGAATTCTATAATATTTATGTTTTCAGTTATCGGCGGACACAACATCTTTGTTTGCACGTGGTGCTGAGAATCGAACCCATGCCGCACGCATGCAAGGCGAGCGCGCTACCACTTGAGCCACATCCCCAGCTCTCTCCATGCGTTTTTAAAGTTAACAAATATGTGAATTCCTGTCTCCCTTTCTCTGTAGCCTACTCAGCACATGTACTTTTTATATGCACATATAGATTCCTACTTGGTATCACACGTATATTTTTATGAGTTGGCTGACTTGGCAGAAACAAATTGTAAGAAGAGATCAGTCCTCCTAAACGCTGTTGGAACTGAAAATCCAAACTATGGGTGAGCTTCCTATTAGAACAATATTATACATAAACCCATGTTTAGTAAAATAAATATTTTTGCATCTGAGGGTGATATATATTACATGATGAATTACGATTGGCATATATATATTGATACTTTTTAATGAATTTTTGTGTTTTTTTTGTCTATATATATATATATATATATATATATATATATACACATACACTCTACAGATTTTATAAAATATGAAATATATTTGTCTTATATACACTCCGTAAATTCATTCATGTTCATGTATGTGGATTTATAATCAACTTTTCACAAGATTATTCTCAGAAATAATCATCTACCTGAAATACATATTTGTTTCCCAGTGCTGAAAACTAACTTCAATCAATGGTGCTTACAAATCCTAATATTTCTACAGGAACTGACCCAGTTTAACATCAATGCAAGTATATTCCTATGGGACATGATGTCTATTTTGATATTCATTTTAATTCAACACTGGTACATTACTATTTCTTCAGTTTTTGCACATCATAGGATATATATTTCATTCACAAGTTCACAAATTTATAGGAATTTGTTTCACTTTTAATCACTTCCTGCTTCAGAACACATGTATTCCTCCATGTAACTTGACTGGTCTTTTCATGAGACTTTTTTCCAAACACATTATTTTCGATTTCCATAATCAATTTTGAAGCTAAACCCACACACTCTTCAAGATAAACCATAACATTAATATTACCATTAGATGTATAAGTGGTTGGAATGAATGTGTGAATATCAATATAAGATTTCCTGTACATTTTCACATTTCAATTCAATCCATTATTAAAGTTGGAACCAGGTATGCTATTTATTCACAGTATGGTCTATTAATGCATTATCTCTATATTCATAGACACAGTGTACACCTCTTTGTTCCCCCAATACTAATTTATAACTCTTCAAAACATTGCTCCCAAAAATGGTAGAAGAAATATTCATGTCACCTTATCTATCTATCTATCAATATATATATATATATATATATATATATATATATATATATATATATATATATATATATTTCTTTTTTTAATCACAGTAATATTCTGGACACAAAAAACAAAGGTCATACTCATGATTGAATCAAAGCCTAAATGGAAAGTGAGCATGGATTACTAAAAACAACCATATCCAGGTTGCCTAATGCTCTCAAATGTAAATCCTATTGGTGACTACATATTTGTTTCTTTCTAAGATTATATATTCAACTTCAAGCCTGTTGAAAATGTCTAATCCTATCACTCAGTTTATACTTTGCCTGATTTCCTTATATCTCTATTGATATCTGCTTTCCTACATATATTCCCCAGTTCATCATTGTGTCTGACACTTCACATATGCTGACATTTACATTCAATGTCTACCCGAGACCCTATTGCTAAAGAAATTTTGGTCTAAATCCTATACTCACTCTTATTTCTAAACCTACTGACTATCTTCCTAATCCTACTGACTATTGCTTTTTGACTTGATGTTCTCTTCGACAATTAATCATCCAAGGTATAAGGTCCTAAACCATTGTATTTCAATTTGTCGGAGACATATATGCAGAACATAATTCAAACCTAAGAATCCCACTCAAGGACCCAATGCCCTTCTGACTTCGAATCTTACCTAGATTTCTGTTTTCATACTTACATTTCACCTATATATTCTTGTAAATATCACAGGTTCCCAATACCATTATTCATGGGGCAGAGAGATTCCTAACCTAAATCAAACATGTTATTAACCCTAAACATACACTGTTCCCTCAATCTAACTTTACAAAAGAGGAGGGACAGAGTTGGTCTTACAATACAGGAATGTAGGGGATCTTCCACCTTCTGAGAACATCAAAGGTCCATGCAGAAATGATCCCTGGAGAAGATATAGGCAGCTATGAAGGACCTGAGAGAGGAAAAGTCATCTTTTATGGTAAACAACCTGGTCAAGATGAATGGATGTGTCTGAATCAACCTCTATCTTCTAAATGTAGAGAAGATGGACCAAATCAGGCCTGTGTGGAGAGCTCTTCCCAGGTGCCTATGGTTGATATACCATTCTAACTTGTGAAAGTGTGACAGAAAGAAGGGACAGACTCTATCTCATGGGACCCTTAGAAGTTACTGTTAGGACAAAGAGGTTGCCAAGGCAGTGACCTCATTCTGTTCCTGAAGGAAGTAACCTCACTTCACTTCCTTGGTGATGGAACTCTCTGAACTTGGGATCCAGGAAGAGAGGCACCCAGAGCCAGTCGCAGTCCCAGTCCCTGTGGTCTCACTTGTTTCAATTTACCAAGCACAGAGTCAGTCTTTCTTAGTACCAACAGATGTGAGGATGGCCAAATGCCAGGAAAGCTCTGAAGAAAGACCTTTCTGAGAAAGCAGGTATTGGTTCACCGCTGGCTCCTGACAACTGCACAGAGTTGGCCAAGGAGACCAGATTTGAGATACAACAGGCCATTTTGGGGGAATATAGTATGGCCCACCATTCAGAGGACACTCCACAAAGGAGGTGCCTTTGTGGGTGTAGGTGTGTGTATGGTTTTTTCTCAAGTTCTGAGAAGATGTAAGAAAGGCTGTTTGTTTGAATTGGCGTGGACTGTTTCTAGTAAGTCCTTTGACAAGGCGAGTGCTTCTATGTCTGTGTATCCCACTCTGTCCGTGGTTGTAGACATTAGAAAAGAAAATGCATCAATGGATGTGTCCTGTCTAGGAGAAAGCTTCGCAACATTCATCCTGCCCGATTTATTAATGGACTGCAGCTTTCCTTATTGAAGGGAAACACCTGCTTTCTTTCAAAGTTTCTGTTTACATCCTGAATTCTGGACACTCTCCACAATTGCCTCATTGTTTTGTGTCCAAGATATGTACTACCTCCAAGCTATGTGATATGGCTATGTACTGGGTAGCTGAAGGGAAAGGCGAGCATCTCAGAAAACTCAGATATCAGTGTGACCAGGAAAGTCTCAGTGGAGAAACCCTGCTTTGTGCGTTTTGTTTACCTATTGTTCTGTTGCCCTGAATTTCAGGAAGGTTTTTGCCTCAGACCACTCCTTTGTGAATATCAATTCAATCCATTATTTAAAGTGGAACCAGCTATACTATTTATTCACAGTATGGTCTATTCATGCATTATCTGTATATTCATAGACACAGGGTACAGCTTTTTGTACAACCAATACTTATGTATATGTCTTCAAAATATTACTCACAGAAATGGTGAAAGAAATACTCATGTCACCTAATCTACATATACATTTTATCACAGTAATATTCTGGACACAAAATGCAAAGTTCACACTTATTATTGTACTAAAGCCTAAATGGAAAGTGAACATGGATTACTTCCATGTTCAGGTTGCCTAATGCTCTCAAATATCAATCCTATTGGTGACTACATATTTGTTTCTTCCTAAGATTATATATTCAAAATCAACCCTCTTGCAAATATCTAATCATATCACTCACTTTATTCTTTGCCTGATTTTGTAATATCTCTTTTTTTATTGTTACGATGAGCCAATTTAGTACTTTTTTAATTTTTTTTTCATCTTTCATACATTTGATTCAAGTGAGTTATGCATTTCCATTTTTACCCCAAATACAGATTGCAGAATCACATCAGTTACACATTCACAATGTTTACATAATGCCATATTAGTGACTGTTGTATTCTGCTGACTTTCCTATCCCCTACTATCCCTCCTCCCCTCCCCTTTCATCTTCCCTCTCTACCTCATCTGTTGTTGTTCCGTTCTCTCCCTTCCCCCCCTTTCCCCTCACAACCTCGTATATGTGATTTCGTATAACGATGAGGGTTCTTTCCGTTTCCATGCAATTTCCCTTCTCTCTCCCTTTCAATCCCATCACTTGTCTCAGTTTAATGTTAATATTTTCCTCATGTTCTTTCCCTCTGTTCAGTTCTTAATTGCTCTCCTTAAATCAAAGAAGACATTTGGCATTTGTTTTTTAAGGATTGGCTAGCTTCACTTAGCATAATCTGCTCTAATGCCATCCATTTCCCTGCAAATTCCATGAATTTGTCATTTTTTAGTGCTGCATAATACTCCATTGTGTATAGATGCCACATTAATTTTTATCCATTCATCTATTGAAGGGCATCTAGGTTGGTTCCACAGTCTGCCTATTGTGAATTGTGCTGCTATGATCATTGATGTGGCGGTATCCCTATAGCATGCTCTTTTATGGTCCTCAGGGAATAGTCCGAGGAGGGCGATAGCTGGGTCAAATGGTGGTTCCATTCCCAGCTTTCCCAGGAATCTCCATACTGCTTTCCATAATGGCCGCACCATTTTGCAGTCCCACCAGCAATGTACAAGTGTACCCTTTTCCCCACATCCTCGCTAGCACTTATTATTGTTTGACATCCTAATGGCTGCCAATCTTACTGGAGTGAGATGGTATCTTAGGGTGGTTTTGATTTGCATTTCTCTGACTGCTAGAGAAGGTGAGAATTTTTTCATGTACTTATTAATTGATTGTATGTCTTCTTCTGAGAAGTGTCTGTTCAGGTCCTTGGCCCATTTGTTGATTTTGTAATATCTCTATTGATATCTGCTTTCCTACATATTTTCCACTGTTCATCATTGTGACTGACCCTTCAAGTGTGCTGATATTTACTTTCACACTTTAACCCAAACCCTATTGCTAAAGAACTTTTGTTCCAAATCCTATACTCACTCTTCTTTGTTAACCTACCGAATATCTATCTAATCCTACTTACTATCCCTTTTTGACTGGATGTTCTCTTCGAATTTTAATCATAAAAGGTACAAGGTCCTATGCCATTGTTTATCAATTTATCTGAGATATCTGTGCACAACGTAAATCAAAGCTAAGTATCCCAATGAAGGGCCCATTGCCCCTCTGGGCTTCAAAATTACCTAGACTTTCTTTTTTCATTTATATATTTCACCTCTATATTTTTAAAAATATTGCAGGTTCTCAATACCATTATTCATCCAGCAGAATGATTTCTAACCCAAATCAAACATTTTATTAACCCTAACAATACACTGTTCCCTCAATGTAAATTTAAAGAAGAGCAGGGACAGAGTTGGTCTTACAATACAGGAATGTAGGGGATCTTTCACCTGTTGAGAACCACAAGTTCAATGCAGAAATGATCCCTGGAGAATATGTAGTCAGCTATGGAGGACATGAGAAAGCAAAAGTAATCTTCCATGGCAAAATACCTGGTCAGGATGACGGGATGTGTCTGAATCAGAACCTCTCTTCTCAATGTAGAGGAGATGGACCAAACCAGGCCTGTGTGGAGAGCTATTACCGGGTTCCTATGGTTGATATACCATTCTAACTTGTGAATGTTTCACAGGAAGTAGGGGAAGCCTCCATCTAATGAGACACTTGGAAGCAACTGTTAGGATAAAGTGGTTGCCAAGGCAGTGACCTCATTCAGTTCCTGAAGGAAGTGACCTCACCTTACTCCCTTGGTGATGGAACTCTCTGAACTTAGGATCCTGGAAGCCAGGCACACAGAGCCAATCCCAGTACCAGTCCCAGTGGGTTCACTTGTTTGGAATTACCAAGGACAGAGTCAATCTTTCTTTGTACCTACTGATGTTAGAATGGCCAAAAGCCAAGAGAGCTCTGAACAGGGGCCTTTCCTGAAAAAGCAGATAGTGGCCCACCGCTGGCTCCTGACAACTTCATAGAGATGGCCAAGGAGACCATATCTGAGACAGGACAGGACATTTCGGGGGAACATTGTGTGGCCCACCAGTCAGAGGACACTCCATAGAGTCACAGACCTACTTAGGGTAAGGAGGTGCCTTTGTGGGTGTGGTTGTGAGTTTGTGATTTTGTCTCATGTTGTGAGAATAGGAAAAAAAGGTGGTTTGTTTGGTTTGGAGTGAACTGTTTCTCGTAAGTCGTTTGAAAAGGAGAGTGTTTCTATGTCTGTGTATCCCATGGTGTCCGTGGTTGTAGACATTAGAAAAGAGAGTGCATCAATGGATGTGTCCTGTCTAGTAGAAAGCTTCCCATTTCATCCTGCCCAATTTATGAATGGTTTGCGGCTTTACTTAAAGATGGGCATAACCTAATACATTCCTAATTTCCAGGTTTATTCATGAACTCTGTTCACTCTCCAGAATTGGATCATGGTTTTGTGTCCAACATATATACCACCTCCAAGCTCTGTGACATGGCCATGTACTGGATAGCTGAAGGGAATGGCGAGCATCTCAAAAAACTCAGATATCAGTGTGACCAGGAAAATCTCAGTGGAAAAACCCTGCTTTGGGCATTTTGCTTATATATTGTTCTGATGAACTGAATGTCAGGAAGTTCTTGCTCTGGCCACCCCTTTGTGAAGCCTGAAGTAAACAGTTTTCAAATGGAAATGATTGGGCATCACCTGTGGCTCTTTGCTTAATTGCTTTGGAAAGGGATGTGTCTGAATTAGCATCTTGGCCCTGTGTGAGGTTGTGGCTTAGATTCTCAGCACCAGATGGATCTAAAGAAAGATCCCATGTGTGCATCCAAAACCAAAATGGCAAATACACCAGTCATTGTGGATAAAGTCTCGCTTTCCTCTGTGAGGTTCCTGACCTCTATCAAGTGAGAATAGGGATCCTTTGTGTCAATTGAGTTCTTCAAAGCCCTGCAAAGGTGCTTGGGTTTTCTCATGACTCTAATTTACATAAAGAATCTATACCTCTAACTCAGTATGCCTCAAATTGAAGAAGCAGTGCAGTATTAGCGGCATGCCTATTTGATCACTCCGGGTTCACAGGAAGTATGTCCAGGCCACCCTGACTTTAGGCAAATGAGGGGCAAGGGAGCTTATTTTGGACACTGTCTTGGAATGTGCCCCTCATGGAAACCTCCAGCCAGAGGTTATGATGAGTATCTATATGGAAAAAGATGAGGGCCATGTGGGAGTGTTTTGGTTTAATTGTGGTCATAGTGTGGCTGTTAAAGGAGATGCCTGGGTCCACATGGGCTTGAACTCTGGTGTGATTACACTTAGAGAGTTCATTCTGGATCTGATCTCAGAGAACTTGTGCCATGAATTGCGTTGGGATTCTAGGAGGGCACGCATGAGAGTCTCCCTTGGAAACTGAGATCTAGGCCCAGGGTGGCTTTCCACAGAGCACTGGGAATCTCAGCCAGGATACCACATGATTTTTTTTTTCTGAAAGACTTGGTAGGCATAGGTGACAGTCAAAACACACATGGACCTCACATTGTAGACCTCAATGGGTCTGATTTCATGTGACTTTTTGGCCACTCCCTGGGAAGCCTTGTCTTTAACAGTTCTTCAGAGCTTTCATTGAAATGAGGTTTCTCATCATTTAATGGTTCCTGTACAAATTGAAATCCACAGTGCCTCCATCTTCATCCGTGATAAAGTGCTAGATAAATACAATAAAATTATTGAAATTTCCATGACCAGGTGGCACTGGAGAAAATTTGGAAAACCGGTTGCTGATCATGAGTATACCAGACAGTGCCTTGATTGACTAGGTTTCATCAAAATGGTGTATAACAGAGATGCCAGTAAATTGGAGCCTGCTGAGTAGTGGGCCTAGACCAGAGGAGGGGAGGTGTGTGATAAAACATCTGTGGTGGGGCCATGTTGATCTTCCAATGGCTTCCAAATGCCTTGTGACTGACATGGTGCAGCCAGCAGACCCTTATATGTAATGGTATCTTGTTATATAGAGAGGTTTCAGGGCAATGTTGAGAATTATGTTGCTGTGGTCAAGGGGAAAAGCTATGTGGAATAGAAGCATTGTTGGTATATTGTCTTGCAGACCCTGACCCACCACACGTGACAGAACTCCCTCAAGCACTGTGTCCCAGGTGATCTTTTTTTTACTTCATAAGCAAATACCAAACTCCCAGTGCAGCAGCAAGAAACACCAGGAAAAGTGAAGGATGACCAAATGGCTTCACAGTCCACACGCGGAGACCCTTAGGCCCCAGTGGACACAGTTTACCTACATAGAGAGAATTCAGCACTGCTGCCTCATGTTCATTGGAAAATATGAAACCATGTCCTCCAGGTCGCATAGATGCACACCCAGCTTTGATGGTCTCAGTACAAAGAAAGCTCCTTACGAAAACATATATATCAAGTGCCCAACCTCAGAGGCAGTTTCTCAAGAAGTCTTTAGGGCAGCAGAGCTCCATGTTTGTGGAGTGCTTACCCTGTCTCATACTTTTGGAAACTCCTTTACGACATCCAAGGTTGTGAACTCATGAGAATATTCATTTCCAGATATGTATTCACAGAATTTTTAACTCTTATCCTCTAATTGTGTCTTACTTGGGACGAGGGTAATGTCTAGGCATTGTTCTGAATGAGAGTGGAAAGATTTTTGTGAATCCCTGACACTAACCCATTCCCTACTAGACTCTGACTACTAATCCTAATATGATGGAGAAACATAACCCAAACAGAATAGAAATACAAGCATTTCAGAGGAGGCATGGTGTATAGTTGGACATGCCTTTTGAAATATATAGGGTAGGAGTTATAAATCTAGTCAATTTTTAATTGAAATAGTTATACATGTGTTTTTAAAGTTAACAAATATATGAATTACTGTCTTCCTTTCACAGTAGCCTATTCAGCACATGTGTTTTAGTATGCACATATAGAATCCTACCTGGTGTCACACGTACATTCTCGTGAGGTGGCTGACATGGCACATACAAATTGTGAGAAGTGATCACTCATCCTAAACACTGTTGGAACTGAAAATTCAACCCATGGGTGAGCTTCCAATTTGAACAAACTTATATAAAAATCCATATTCATTAAAATGAATATTTTTGGATATGATGATGATATATATTTCATGATGAATTTCAATTGGCATATATATTGCTATTTTTAATGTCTGTGATATATATATATATATATATATATATATATATATATATATATATATATATATATATATATATATAACACGTGTCTTATTATACACTCCCTAAATTCATTCATATTGATGTATTTGGATTTTTAATCAACTTTTCACAAGATTATTCTCAGTAATATTCATCCACCTGAAATACATATTTGTTTCCTAGTACTGAAAACTAACTTCTTTGAATGATGCAAACATATCCTAACATTTCTACATTAACTGACCCTGTATAAAATCAATTCAAGTAGATTACTATGGGACATGATGTGTATTTTGATGTTCAATTTTATTCAACACTTCTACATTACTATTTATTCACTTTATGCACATCATAGAATATATATTTCATCCACAAGTTAGCAAATTTATAGGCATTTGTCTCACTTTCAATCACTTTGTGCTTCAGAACACATGTATTCATCCATGTTTCTTGACTGACCTTTTCGTGAGACTTCTTTCCAAACACATTATTTTCGATTTCCATAATCACTTTTGAAACACTTCAAAAGTTACCTTGAGCTTGGGGAGGGAAACTGAGCCCCGACTTTCTTAGTCATCCTCCAGAGTCAGTATGGCTGGCTGGTGTGGCTGTCGCTTTTTAGGGCAATTTTGGCCCAGTGTCCTTTTTTCTTTAGGGTAGGCACATTGATCTGAGGGCAGGGTGCCCTCTGGCATGGGCCAATGTTATCCCTTCTTGTCTACCTGTTTCTTAATTTCTGGCCTATTTGTTGGTGTGACCAGGACCTTAGTCAACGCCTTAGTCTGCCTTTTGTTTCTTTTATCCTCCCTTTGCTCCCTTCTCTTCCTCAGTTTCTCCCTTATAGTATACGTTCTTGACTTCTCTGACTAAATCTCTCAAAGTCATATCTTGTAATCAATCTAGCTTTGTAACTTTGTTTTAATATCCAGGCCAGTTTGCCCAATAAAGTCCATCGTGACAGATGCCTTTTGATTCTCTGCCTGAGGATCAAAAGGAGTATATCTCCTATATGCCTCTATAATTCTCTCTAGAAACATAGTGGGAGATTCATCAGGCCCTTGAATAATCTCTCTTACCTTGTCCAAATTAGTTTGTCGCTAGCAGCTGCTTGGAGACACACTATTAGAGCCCGGTGATAAGTGGACAGATGCTCCCTACCTTCAAAGATTTTGGGGTCTCAGTTGGGTGGGTTCAAGGGAAAGCTGCCTTTGATTATGTTGGGAAGTTGTGTCGGACGCACATCTTGTTTGAGGATATTTTTTTCTAGCTTCCTGGAGGATTCAGTGTTGTTCCTCTGTCATGAAGAGAATCCCTAGGAGTTTTTGGCAGTCTTCTGAAGTAGGCTGGTGTGAAAACATCAATGACTCAACCAGACCTGAGAGCCAAGTGGGGTCCTCAGAAAAAGGGGGATTATAATTTTTTTAAGTTATTTAGGTCTGACGAGGAGAAAGGCTAATACTGGTAGGCTTGCATTTTTTCCCCGTGGCCATCGTCAATCATTGGCCCATAGGGATGAAGGGGGAGCATCGCGAGAGTTCCAGGGTTTTCAATCATTCACCGCCAGCGAGTTCCTTTAGATGGTACAGCTTCCTCCAAGGGAAGAGGTGCTGTGTGTGCCGCAAAGGAATTATCTGGAGGGCGCTGGGCCGACACAGACAAGACAAGGCAATGAAGACAGGCAATGGACGTCCAACACTGAGACCAGGACTGAGGAGCCGGCAAAACCCGATTGACTGGTAATACCGAATCCGAAAAAAAATATCACTGAGTCCAGAAGACTATCTCGTCCCCATAAATTTACGGGAAGATGATCCAATACATATGGCTGTAGAGTTCCTTCACATCCTTCAGGATCCTTCCAATCTAATACCATTGCACTTCTATGGGGATTAGACGCCACTCCTAGGCCTTGAAGCGTTTGAGTGGCTTGTTGTAACGGCCAATGTTTTGGCCATTCTTGACGACAGATGATGCTAAGGTCTGCATCTGTATCCAGTAGCCCATTAAATTTATGCCCTTGAATATTTAGTTTTAGCATGGCGCCAGAATCTAAATTTAAAGAAAGCATAGCCCAATCTACACCTGTGGAGCCTAATCACTTGGAACCTCTTTCTACAGTACAACTGGAAAATTTTTCATGTAGGCTGGGTATTATTAGTAACTGTGCTATTCTATCTCCTGGTGAAATTACTGATATACCCTTTGGAGAACTGGCTATAATTTTTATTTCACCTTCATAGTCGAGATCAATTACCCCAGGACTTATCATAAGTCCTTTTAGTGTAGAAGAGCTGCGTCCCAATAATAAGCCTACTGTTCCTTTGGGAAGAGGTCCTTTTACCCATGTGGAAATGAATTGAACTCCCATCTCTGCAGTTAGTACTGCTCTGGCGGAGGCACAGATGTCCAACCCTGAGCTCCCTCTGGTTTGTCTGATGAGGGATCTGATGGACAATGTGTCCTGGGCACTACCCTGATGGGGTTGCTGGGTTTCTCCAGTGCTGCGTATATTTGTGGTTTTGGGCCCCGGAGCATTGAGCCCCCTTGTCCATTTTTGGCAATGGAGCTCCATGTCTTTGTCCACAATATTGTGGATAAACACCTGGTCCTTGTTCGTTTTTTGATAATGGTGTACCCTCTATGGTGTTTTGAGAACAGCATTCATTAGCCCAAAGTCTCCCTCTATGGCATCGTGGACAAATACCTGGTATTCTACTCCTTTGATACCTAGTTTTGTTAAACCCTCCTCCTATGGGACAATTCCTTTTAAAATGTCCTGTTTCTTCACAATTGTAGCATGTTCTTGGCCTGGCATCTAAAGCCTGTTTTACTGCAGCTGCCACAATTTGCCCTTGTTCATTAATGTCTCTGGCATCTAAAGCCTGTTTTACTGCAGCTTCCACGACTTGCTCTTGTTCTTTAATGTCTCTACATAATTTAATATATGTGTTTAAATCTTCATGTTTCCATGGTCTAATGATATCATTGCACCAAAGATTCGCTTGCTCATAAGCCAGTTGTTTTAGAAATGGCATTGCTTGTTGTGTATTTCCAAAAACTCTGGTAGCTGTTTGAATAAGCCTATCTACAAATTCAGCATAAGGTTCATTAGCTCCTTGTATTACCTTAGATAATTAACCTTGTAAACCTCCATGTCCTTGTAAAGTCTTCCATGCCTTAATTGCATCTAACAATTTACTGAACACTCTTTCAGTTTTTTTTTTTTTTTAATAATTTCTGATTCCGCATTTCTACTATAATACAACCCAACAAGATGACACCAAACAAAACAGCTCCTCAGGAATAGCCGTCAGAGCCCAACTGCCACCACAGGCTTCCCACAAGCCTCTCCCTCAAACACAAGTCTCCTCCTCTTGAGGCCGATTGGCTGGGTCGCATGGGCGGAGCCAAAAAAGTCCCCTAATGAGCAGTTCCGTGGTTTGAAAGGGCAGGGAACCAGCCCAATGTGCATCACCACAGAGGAGCCAATCAGCTAGATGTTGCTGGGGCCGCTGTGAGCCAATCATCAGCTGGCAGTCTGAAAGGTCGGGGAAACCGCTCATTGAGCATCTCCAATGAGCATCACCACAGAGAAGCAAATCAGCTAGATGATGCTGGGGCCGCTGTGAGCCAATCATCAGCCGGCAGACGGAAGTTTGCTGGCAGCTGCAAGTTTACTGGGGCTCCTTTGGCTGTGGCTCTCAACAGATTATTCTCAGAAATATTTAACCACCTAAAATACATATTTGTTTCCTAGTACTGAAAACTAACTTCAGTGAATGGTCCTTATATATCCTAATATTTCTATAGTAACTGACCAAGTTTAACTTCAATGCAGTTAGATTCCTATGGGACATGAAATGTATTTTGAAGTTCATTTTTATTCCACACTGGTACATTACTATTTCTTAAGTTTATGGACATCATAGGGTATAACCTTTTATCCACAAATTCACAAATTTATAGGCATGTGGTTCACTTTCAATCACTTCCTCTTTCAGAAAACATGTATTTCTCTATGATTCTTTAGTGGTCTTTTCAATAGACTTCTTTCTAAAAACATTATTTTCGATTCTATACTCATTTTTGAAGCAAAACTCACACACTCTTCATGATAAACCGTAACCCTAATATTACCATTAGATGTATAACTGGTTGGAATGAATGTATATATATCAATATAAGATTTCCTATATATTTTCAAATATAATTTCAATGCATTATTTAAAGTTGGAACCAGTTATATAATTAATTCACAATATGGTCTATTCATGCATCATCTCTTATTCATCAACACAGGGTACGCCTATTTTATCCGCAATACTAATTTATAAGTTTTCAAAATATTGCTCCTCATATTGGTGGAAGAAATACTCATGTAATCTGATCTAAATATATATTTTACCACAGTAATATTCTTGACACAAAATGCAAAGGTCACACTTATGATTGTACTAAAGCCTAAATTTAAAGTGAGCATGGATTACTAAAAACCTCCATGTCTAGGTTCCCTAATGCGCTCAAATGTCAATCCTATTGGTGACTAAATAATTGTTTCTTCCTAAGATTATATATTCAACCTCAACCCTGTTGAAAATGTCTAATCCTATCACTCACTTTAGACGTTGCCTGATTTCCTAATGTGTCTATTGATACATATTTACTCTCTTTCCTACATATTTTCCCCAGTTCATCATTGTGACTGACTCTTCACATGTGCTGACATTTACATTCACTCTCTAACTAAAACCCTATTGCTAAAGAACTTTTGGTCCAACTCCTAGACTCACTCTTCTTCCTAATCCTACTGACAATCTTCCTAATCCTTTGGACTATCCCTTTTGGACTGGATGATCTCTTCTAAATTCATTCATCTGAGGTACAGCATCCTATACCATTGCAAATGAATTTATCTGAGACCTCGGTACAGAACATAATTCAAGCTTAGTATGCCAATCAATTGCCAAATGCCCTTCTGGGCTTCAAATCTTACCTAGATTTCTGTTTTTCTACTTATATTTCAAGTCTATATTCTTATAAGTATCACAGGTTCCCAAACCATTATTCATCCAGCAGAATGATTCCTAACCAAAATCGAACACGCTATTAACCCTAACCATACAATGTTCCGTCAATCTAACTTTACAGAATAGCAGGGACCGAGTTGGTCTTACAATACAGGAATGTAGGGGAACTACCATCTGCTGAAAACCTCAAAGGTCCATGCAGAAATGATCCATGGAGAAGATTTAGGCAGCTATTTAGGACCTGAGAGAGCAAAAGTCATCTTCCATGGCAAACAACCTAATCAGGATGAAGGGATGTTTCTGAATCAGCCTCTCTCTTCTTAATGTAGAGAAGTCGGACCAAACCAGGCCTTTGTGGAGAGCTGTTCCCAGGTGCCTGTGGTTTCTATGCCATTCTAATTTGTGAATGTGTCACAGGAAATAGGGGCAGCCTCCATCTTATGAGAACCTAGGAAGCAACTGTTAGGACATATTGGTGGCCAAGTCAGTGACCTCATTCAGTTCCTGAAGGAAGTGACCTCACATACTTCCTTGGTGATGGAATTCTCTGAATTTGGGATCCAGGAAGCCAGGCACCCAGAGCCATTACCCGTCCAAGTCCCAGTGGTCTCACTTGTTTGGATTTACCAAGGATAGAATCAGTCTTTCTAGGTACCTATTCATGTGAAGGTGGCCAAATTCCAAGAAATCTCTGAAGAGGGGCCTTTACTGACAAGACTGGAATTGGCTCACCACTGCCTCCTGACAACTTCACAGAGTTGGTGAATGACACCAGATCTGAGACAGGAAAGGCCATTTCGGAGGAACATCGTATGGCCTACCAGTCAGAGGACACTCAGAAGAGTCACAGACCTACTTGGGGGAAGGAGGTGCCTGGGTGTGTGGATGTCAGTTTGTGGTTTTTTCTCATGTTCTGAGAATAGGTAAAAAAACGTGATTTATTTCTTTTGGAATGAACTGTTTCTAATAAGTCATTTGACATGGTGAGTGTTTCTATTTCTGTGTATCCCACTGTGTCCGTGGTTGTACACATTAGAAAAGAGAATGCATCAATGAATATGTCCTGTGTAGTAGAATGCCTCCCACCAATCAACCTGTCCAATTTATGAAAGGACTGCGGCTTGCCTTACCAATGGGAAACACCTACAACCTTCCTAAGTTCCTGTTTTCTTGCAGAATTCTGGCCACTAGCCAGAATAGGCTCATCGTTTTTTATCCATGATATGTACCACCTCCAATCACTGTGACATGACCATGTACTGAATAGCTGAAGGGAATGGCATGGAGAGCATCTCAGAAAACTCAGATATCAGTGTGGCCAGGAAACTCTCAGTGGAGAAACCCTGCTTTGGGCCTTTTGCTTACATTTTGTTCTGTTGCCCTGAATGTCAGGAAGGTATTTGCCTCTGGCCACCCCTTTGTGAAGACTGAAAAAAACAGTTATCAAATGGAAATGAATGAGGATCACCTGTGGCTCTTGGCATAATTGCTTTGGAAAGGGAGGTGTCTGAATCAGCCACTTGGCCCTGTGTGAGGCTCCAGCTTAGCACATGATGGATCTAAAGAAAGATCCCGTGTGTGCATCCAAAACCAAAATGGCAAAAAGATCAGTCATTGTGGATGAAGTCTCTAGCCTTTTTCTGTGATGTTCCTGACTCCATCAAGTGAGAATAGGGATCCTTTGGGTCAAATGAGTTCTTCAAAGCCCTGCAGAAGTGCTTGGGTTTTCTCATGACTCCAAACCACATAAAGAATCTATACCTGACATTCAGTAGGCCTCAAAATGAAGAAGCAGAGGAGTATTAATGGCAGGTCTATTTAATCCCTCCTGGTTTACAGGAATGGTGTCCAGGCCACCCTGACTTTAGGCAAATGAGGGCCAAGGGTGCTCATTTTGGTCACTGTCTTGGGCTGCGCCCCTCATGGAAACCTTCAGCCAGAGGTTATGATGAGTGTCTATATGGAGAAGATGAGGGCCTTGTGGGAGTGTTTAGGTTTTAATTTTGGTCATTTGTGTGGCGATTGGAAGAAATGACTGGGTCCAACTGGGCTTGAACTCTGGTGTGAGTTCAAGGGGACTTAGAGACTGAGTTCTGGAACTGAACTCAGAGAAGTATTGCCATGAATTGTGTTGGGATTTTAGCAGGCCACACATGAGAGTCGCCCTTATAAACTGAGATCTAGGTCCAGGGTGGCTTTCCACAGAGCACTGAGAATCTCAGCCTGGATATCACATGATTTTTTCTGAAACACTTGGCAGGCATACTTGAGCGTCAAAACACACATGGACCTCACATTGTAGACCTCAATAGTCCTGGATTTCTGTGACCTTTTGGCCACTCCTTGGGAAGACTTGCCTGTGAGAGTTTTCCAGAGGTTTCATTGAAATGAGCTTCCTCACCATTTAATGTTTCCTGAAAAAATTGAAACCAACAGTGCCTCCAACCTCATGCTTGAATAATGGCTCGATAAATACCATGAAATTTTTTAAATTCCTTTGACCAGGTTGCACAGGAGAACCTTTGGATGTACTGTTGCTGACGATGAGTGTACCAGACAGTTCCTTGATTGACTAGGTTTCATGAAAATGGTGTAGAACAGAGATGCCAGTAAGTTCAAGCCTGCTGATTAGTGGACCTAGAGCAGAGATGTGCAGTTTTGTGATAAAACTTCTGTCGTGGGGCCTTGTGGATCTGCCTTTGACTTCCAAATGGCATGTGGCTGACATGGTGCATCCAGCAGACCCTTATATGTAAAGGCATCTTTTTATAACAAGAGGTTTAAGGGAAATGTTCACAATCAGGTTATTATGGTCAAGGGGGCAAACTATGTGGGCTAGAAACCTGGTTGGTGCATTCTCCTGCTGACCCTGACCCACCACACATGACAGAACTCCCTCCAGCACTGTGTTCCAGTTGAGCTCCTTGTATTCCATGAAGCAAATACCAAATTCCCAGTGCAGCACCAAGAATCACCACGAAATGTGGAGGATGACCAAATGGTTTCACAGTCAACATGTGGATACACTTAGCTCCCCGTGGCCACAGTTTACCTACAAAGAGAGAATTCAGCACTGCTGCCTCATGTTCATTGGAAAATAAGAAACCATATCCACAAGGTCAAAGAGATGAAGACCCAGCTTTGATGGTCTCCCTAGAAAGGAAGCTAAAGCTCCTGACAACAACATATGTTTTAAATGCCCAACCTCAGAGACAGTTTCTCAAGAAGTCTTTAGGCAGGCAGAGGTCCATGTTTGTGGAGTTTTTACCCTGTCCCTTACTTTTGGAAACTCCTCTACCACTTCCAAGGTTGTAAACTCCTGATCGTATTCCATTCCAGATATGTAGTCACGGATTTTCTAACTCTTCTCCTCTAATTGTGTCTTACTTGGGGCGAAGGTGATATCTAGGTGTTTTTCTTGATGAGAGTGGGAAGATTTTTGTTTACCACATATTTGCATATACATTGGATTCATTTTCCTATTTTCCATTCGATATACTGAATCCCTGACACTAACTCACACCCTACTAGACTCTGATTACTAATCCTAATATGATGGAGGAAGGTAACCCAAACATTATAGAAACATAAGCAGTTCAGAGGAGGCATGGTGTATAGTTGGACTTGCTTTTTGCATGATAAATGGTAGGTGTTATAAATATAGTCAATTGTTAATTGAAATAGTTCTCCATTGTTTTTAATGTTAACTTATTTCTGAATTCCTGTCTCCAATTCTCTGGAGCCTATTCAGCACATGTATTTTTATATGCACATATAGAATCCTACCTGGTATCACACGTACATTTTTGTGAGGTGGCTGACTTTGCAGATACAAATTGTGAGAAGAGATCACTCCTCCTAAACGCTTTTGGATCTTAAAATTCCACCTATGCGTGAGGTTCCTAGTTGAACAACATTATACATAAATCCATGTTCACTAAAATGAATACTTTTTAATCTGTGGATGATATATATTTCATGATAAATTTTGATACGCATATATATTTATATATTGCTACTTTTTAATGTATCTGTGAGATATATATATATATATATATATATATATATATATATATATATATATATTATACACCCTCCGATTTTTCAAAATATGAAATATATGTGTCTTATATACACTCCCTAAATTTATTCATGTCATGAATGTTGATTTATAATAAAATGTTCACAAGATTATGCTCAGATATATTCATCCACCTGAAATATATATTTGATTCCTAGTACTGAAAACTAACTTTAGTAAATGGTCCTTTCAAATCCTAATGTTTCTACAGTAACTGACCCAGTTTAACATCAATGCAAGTAGATTCCTATGGGACATGATATGTATTTTGACATTCATTTTCATTCAACACTGGTACATTACTATTTTTTTCATTTTTTGCACATCATAGGATATATATTTCATCCACAAGTTAGGAAATTTATACGTTTTTTTATACTTACAATCACTTCCTGCTTCAGAACACATGTATTCCTATATGTTTCTTGACTCGTCTTTTCATGAGACTTCTTTCCAAACACATAATTTTTCATTTTCATAATCACTTTTGAAACTAAACTCACACACCCTTCATCATAAAACATAACCCTAATATGACCATTAGATGCATTACTCGTTGGAATGAATGATTGTATATCAATATAAGATTTCTTATATATTTTCAGATATCAATTGAATCCATGATTTAAAGTGGAAACAGCTATATTATTTATTCACAGTATTGTCAATTCATGCATTACTTCTATATTCATAGACACAGGGAACAACTCTGTGTACCCCCAACACTAATTTATACCTCTTCAAAATATTGCTCCCAGAAATGTTAGAAAAAACATGCATGTCACCTGATCTACATATACATTTTATCACTGTAATATTCTGATCACAAAATGCAAAGGTCAAACTTATGATTGTAGCACATCCTAAATGGAAAGTGATCCTGGATTATTAAAAACATCCATGTCCATGTTGCCTATTGCTCTCCAATGTCAATCATATTTGTGACTACATATTTGTTTCTTCCTAAGATTATATATTGAAACTCAACCTGGTTGATCATGTCTAATCCTATCATTCACTTTATACATTGCCTGATTTCATAATGTGTGTATTGATATCTGATTTCCTACATATTTTCTCCAGTTCATCATTGTGACTGACTCTTCACATGTGCTGACATTTACATTCACTCTCTAACCGAAACCCTATTGCTAAGGAACTTTTGTTCCAAAACCTATACACAGTCTTCTTCCTAAACCTATCAACTATATTCCTAATCCTACCGACTATCCCTTTTTGAATGCATGTTCTCTTCTACATTTAATTATCCAAGTAAAGGTCGGGTGAGGTCGAAGGAAGAGACCACCAAGAGACTATCTCATGCAACAGCAAAGGGTTTATTGGGGGTCCAGCATGCTGATGCTCAGAGCTCACTTGAATAGAGTAGAGAGCCCTTAGAACAGCTTAAGCAGAGCTTTTACACTTTCCTTGGTGACGGCAGGGAGGGAAGTTTATTGCTGGGTCAGGGCGAGTGGTCAGTTTGCATGCAACCCAGTGAGGGAGCACATTCTGCAGTTAGTCAGTTGGGGACAGCATATTCTGGGAACAAGATTAGCAAACATTTCTCAAGATTTCAACAGTGTTTTGTTAAGCATATAGGAAAAAAAGAAAGTGAGAAGTGCCTATTTTATTAATCTTTCATTCCCCACTTTTTCTTCTGGCTACTTTTAATCATAAAAGTGATCATTGCGGGGTGTCACATTCTATGTTTGCTAGTGGGGTATTACCATAAGTTTAACTCGTCCAATTTGAGCTTGGAGAAAAGAAATTACACGGTTGAGCAAACAGGGTTTTATAGTTAGCAATAGTATGAGGATTATTATTGAAATGGCCAGGGTTGATAAATGCGTAGTTAACCAGGGGGACTGTGTGAACCAAGACTCAAACCACCCTTTTGGGCCTCTCTCTCTCAATGACACTCTTCAAGGCATCTTTTTAATTTACTCCTAGATTTTTTTAAAACTCCAGTATGGTAGGCAAAAACACAAGATTCTCCATCAATGCAGAACAAAGGCCCCCTTCTCTCATGAAGAGGAGGTTCAACCCTCGCCTGTTCTGTAAAACAACTTCAGAGAGAGAGGTTAAAGATTCCTGCAAAGCCAAGACGGAGGTTCCTAATATCTTTAAGTTTTGGTCTATTGCTGCTTCTAATTGTGTCATTTCTTGTATCCCATGGACCAAGGCAGTGGTTCTTGTGCTCACACCTGCAGCAACTCCTATTCCTAATAGGATGGCTAAAGTGATGGATATATGTTCTCAGTGGAACCGGGTTTTATGCCCCCTTATTTGATCTTCAAATGCACCTGCATTATGATAAAGCACTCTGGGAAACCTCTGCACCTTTACAAAATTAATCACATCGTCTTGACAATTTCATGAAAACATAAACAATGTTTAAGTCTATAGAATTATACTGTTGTAGAGACGGACATGGCAAGGCACCTAAGATACTACCAAAAACAGGGAAACTTTCCATTTTATTTGCAACCGGATTCAGAGGGCATTACTTCTGTTATAATCAATTAATTCCCTGAAACCCACGTTTAGGTAGTTTCAGAATTTTGTACCCAACATATAAGGGAAGGGGCGCAGAAGTTCACAGCCTGCAGAAGTTCACAAAAAGCAGATTTTTTCTGTTTTTTTTCCTCTGTTCTGGGCAAGTTAACTTTTCAAGGCCACCTGGGTGAAGGAGAGCTTTTTCTTCCCTTTATTTTTTCCGCCTTCCAGCTGTTACCATGGAGCCCAGTTGGTAACTTCTTTATCTTAGAAATGTAGCCATCTCTGTGAAGCCCCAGCTCAATGCCAAAGGCCTTGTTCACATATTTTGTGAAAAACTAGTAAGGGGGTGTCTAACTTAGGAGTGATGATATTTTTAGCCAGTGGCCAAGTACAACAGGGCAACAGGAAAAGAGGAAGTTTATCTACTTTGAAGTCTTTCATGGGGACTCTTTTGCTGAAAGTCCTAAAGTCAGCCATGCTGAAGACTTCTGTAGAATTTCAGTTAATGTTTTTCTGTGGGCCTGGAACAGAGGGGGGAGTAGGGGAAGGCGTGGCTTTGAGCAGCTCCGTGGATCTGAGAATGAGGTAGCAGAGATGTGAAAGAATACTGGGAAAGGGGTTTTTGATTTTCCTAGCAACAAAAAGGTGAGCAGTAGAACAGGTAGAGCAGAGGGGAAGATGGGAGTTAGTATCCCTAAAAGCCTGTGAGGGTCTTTAAATTTTTTGTAATCTGTTTTCAGTGATGACAAAGAAACTTTAAAGGCCATTTTCACTAAATCTTGGATAGGGGTCTGAGGGTTCTCCTCAGCTGGTTTGAGCTTTGGGTTAGCTGGTAAGAGGAACTGGTGGGACCCGGTGCGGGCACTGACTGGAGAAGAGAGGAGTGATTCGGTGGAGGGTTACCTTAGTACCTGCTACCTCAGCAAGGGGGCAATGGTCTTAGATCCGGCGGAGGTTTGGGTGTTTGATCTAGTAATTGGAGGGGAGAAATCATGTTGCTGAGGTGAGAGTGACAGCAGAGAGTCTGGAGCAGAAGGCTGAGTGTGAGGACCTATTGGAGAAGCATAGTTCAGGATGTGAGCGAAGGAGGGAAAAGGCCTCCACATAGGGAAATCTCCTTTCACCCTTTTGAGGACTTTCAGAAGTTAAAAAGGTCAGGCAGAATTTGAGGATCTAGAGACCCCTCTAGGGGCCATCGGTTTTGGTGATCTAATTGGTAATAGGGCCAATGCTGTGTACAGAAGTTGATGAGGAGTTTGGGTTCCATCATGCACTGCCTGTATGATCACAACCCTATGACTTACAGAAGAAGTCGGCATTCCCCCCACACAACCGTGACTGTTTGTGGCTTTGGTAGTCCACCGGGCAAACATAGTAATCTAGGCTAGCCAACCTGCATCTGGCTTGCGTGTCCCTACATCCATAATGATTGTTTCCATTATCAATGGTGCAGAATGGATTTAATGGAAATTTAGTGGGATCCTCTTCATCAGGTATATCCCAATAGGAAAGACCTATAGCCAGCTGACAAATGTCTGGGTGGATAGATGTCCACCAAGTCCCTAAGTGGGCTGTATGCGAGCTAGATCATACTTCTTTACCAGTAGGATTTGTGATCAGCCATCGCTGCTGAACGGGTTGAATAGGTTTAGGACTACTGGTGGTCAAGGGGAGAGTGTATAGCCTTAGACACTGGGTAAATACACAATTTGAAAGTTTTACCAATTTTTTCCTGTTTCAAGCCAGAGTCTGGACAGGGTCAGGCTTGAGATGAGAGGTATGGATCCAGGAAGTGATTCTTTCTACCTTTACCGCTGTAGGTGTTATAAGTAGCACCTTGTATCGTCATTTCCAGTGGGGTTCCAGGGATGACACCTGATGTCGACTTACATAGATGAAGTCTCTTACTTGATATCGATGTAGAGTCCACTCGTCCCCAGGTTGATAGGCATTGGCCATCTCTTTTCACAGGTATCCCTGAGTTCTTTCAAGAGCTTTAATTCAGTCAAGCAATGGGGTGTGGAAGGAATTGTTAGGTCTTAGAGTTGGAGTTAGGTCCCTTACTGAAGGAGGGGCACCATGGGCAATTTCATAGGGGGTGAGGTTACACGAAGAAACAGAGGGAGTATTTCTTCCATGAAATAGTGCATAAGACAGGAGCATAGTACAATCTATTATGCAGGTTTCTAAGCTTAATTTCGTTATGGTCTCTTTAATGGTTCTATTCATTCTTTCTACCTGTCCTGAACTCGGTGGTCTATAAGCACAATATAACTTTTAATTAATCCCCAGGGTTTTGCCTAACCCCTGACTTACCTGGGCTACAAACGCCAGTCCATTATCAGACCTTATTACTTAAGGCAGGCCGTATCTTGTAAAAATATCTTTCAGGATCTTCTTGACGACCATTTGCGCTGTTTCGTTTTTTTTTTTTTTTTTTTTTTTCCTGGAAAAGGCTTCAATCCATCCTCAAAATATATCTACAAAGACTAGGCGATATTTAATTTCAAACCTTGCTGGCTTAATTTTAGTAAATTCCACTTCCCAGAATTGTCCTGGTCTGGTTCCTCGTAGGTGCTTTTTTGCAGGAAGCTTGGAATGGTAAGCATTATCCATGACAGACCTGACAGGCTTTTGTTACCCATTCAGTTATTTCCTTTTGCTTTGAGTAGGTTAGTAAAAAACTCTGTTCTTGATCCTTCAGGAATGAATGCAATTTCTTTGAACCAAGTTGAGTGAGTTGATGTTCATTTTCTACTGACATATATAGAGCCGTGACTATAGGAGTTTATACTGAAGGATTTAGAAATTCCACTTGTGGTCCTTCAGGGTTAAAAGTTATTTTGGCCCGGAGCTTGGTGAGCAGATCTCTGCCCATCAATGGGGCCGGCCATTCTGGGATTACTAAGAACGAGTGATGGGTTTTTCCTTTCCCCTGGTCCATGGTCCTCTTAGTTGTCCAAGCCCGATATTTTCTGCCATTAGCCCCTTGAATTAGAGACCTTTTATTTGATAGAGAGACCAATGGGGCCTTAAGGGCAGAGTATATTGCCCCTGTATCCACTTCAAAGTTTGCTGGGGTCCCCTCCACTTCAAAATTTACCCTGAGCTCTCGGAGGGGATCTGAGCCCCAACGTTCTTACTCATCCTCCCGAGTCAGAATGGCTGGCTAGAGTGGCTGTCTCTTTCAATGGCACTCTTTGAAGCAGTGTCTTTTTTCTTTACAGTAGGCACATTAAATTGAGGCCAGGGGTGGCCTCTAGTATGGGCCCCGATATCCATTCCTGTCTCCATGTTTCTTATTTCTGGCCTATTTGTTGTTGTGACCAGGACCTTAGTCAATGCCTTAGTCTGTCTTTTGTTTCTTTTATCCTCCCTTTGCTCCCTACTCTTCCTCAGTTTCTCTCTTATAGTATACCTTCTCAGCTACTCTGACTAAATCTCTCAAAGTCATATCTTGTAATCCATCTAAGCATTGTAACTTTCTTTTAATATCC